>NC_057808.1:144597757-144598315 GCF_018294505.1 Triticum aestivum | reverse complement strand
AAAGTAATTTTACACTAGAGTTGAACTAGCTCCATAGCCTACTACAAATAATTTTACACTAGATTTGAACTAGCTCTATAGCCTATTACAAATAATTTTACACTACAGTTGAACTAGCTCTATAAACTTGTAAAAATAATTTCACACTAGAGTTGAACACACTCTATAAGCTAGTTCAAATATTTTTAAACTAGAGTTGAACTAGCCCTATAAGCTAGTTAAAATAATTTACCCTAGAGTTGAACTAGCTCTATAGCCAAGTACAAATAAGTTTACACTAGAGTTGACCTAGCTCTATAAGCTAGTTCAAAAAATTACACTAGAGTTGAACTAGCTCTATAGCCTAGAAAAAACAATTTTACACTAAAGTTGAACCAGCTCTATAACCTAGTAAAAATATGTTTACACTATAGTTGAACTAGCTCTATAGCCTAGTACAAATAATTTTACACTAGAGTTGAACTAGCTGTATGAGCTTGTACAAATCATTTTACACTAGAGTTGAAGTCGCTCTATAAGCTAGTTCAAATAATTTTACGCTAGAGTTGAACTAGGTCT
>NC_057808.1:144589061-144597747 GCF_018294505.1 Triticum aestivum | reverse complement strand
TCTATAGCCTAGTACAAATAATTTTACACTAGAGTTGAACTATCTCTATAGCCTAGTAAAAATAATTTTACACTAGAGTTGAACTAGCTCTCTAAGCTTGTACAAATAAATTTAGAGTAGAGTTGAACTAGCTCTATAGTATTGTACAAATAATTTTACACTAGAGTTGAACTAGATATATAAGCTACTTCAAATGATTTTAAACTACTAGAGTCGAACTAGCTCTATAAGCTAGTTCAAATAATTTTACACTAGAGTTGAACTAGCTATATAAGCTTGTACAAATAATTTTACAATAGAGTTGAACTAGCTCTATAGGTTAGTACAAATAATTTTACACTGGAGTTGAAATAGCTCTATAATCCAATTCAAATAATTTTACTCTAGAGTTGAACCAGCTCTATAATCTAGTTCAAATAATTTTACACTAGAGTTGAACTAGCTCTATAGCCTAGTGCAAATAATTCTATACTAGAGTTGAATTAGCTTTAAAAGCTAGTTCAAATAATTTTACACTAGAGTTGAACGAGCTCTATAATCTAGTTCAAATAATTTTACACTAGTGTTGAACTAGCTCTACAGCCTAGTAAAATTTTTTTTATACTAGAGTTGAATTAGCTATATAAGCTAGTTCAAATAATTTTAAACTAGAGTCGAACTAGCTCTATAGCCTAGTACAAATATTTTTACTCTAGAGTCCAACTAGCTCTATAAGCTAGTTAAAATAATTTAACACTAGAGGTTAACTAGCTCTATAGCCTAGTACAAATAATTTTACACTAGAGTTGAACTAGATCTATAGCCTAGTACAAATAAGTTTACACTAGAACTGAACTAGCTCTATAGACTATTACAAATATTTTTAAACTAGAGATGAACTAGGTTTATAAGCTAGTTAAAGTAATTTTACACTAGAGTTGAACTAGCTCTATAGCCTACTACAAATAATTTTACACTAGATTTGAACTAGCTCTATAGCCTATTACAAATAATTTTACACTAAAGTTGAACTAGCTCTATAAACTTGTAAAAATAATTTCACACTAGAGTTGAACACACCCTATAAGCTAGTTCAAATAATTTTACACTATAGTTGAACTATCTCTATAAGCCAGTTCAAATAATTTTAGATTAGAGTTGAACTAGCTCTATAGCCTACTACAAATATTTTTACAATAGAGTTGAACTAGCTCTATAAGCTTGTACAAATAAATTTACACTAGAGTTGAACTAGCTATATAGACTAGTACAAAAAAGTTTACACTAGAGTTGAACTAGCCCTATAAGCTAGTTCAAATAATTTTACACTAGAGTTGAACTAGCTCTATAGCCTAGTACAAATAATTTTACACTAGAGTTGGACTATCTCTATAGCCTAGTAAAAATAATTTTACACTAGAGTTGAACTAGCTCTCTAAGCTTGTACAAATAAATTTAGAGTAGACTTGAACTAGCTCTATAGTATAGTACAAATAATTTTACACTAGGGTTGAACTAGATCTATAAGCTACTTCAAATGATTTTAAACTACTAGAGTCGAACTAGCTCTATTAGCTAGTTCAAATAATTTTACACTAGAGTTGAACTAGCTATATAAGCTTGTACAAATAATTTTACAATAGAGTTGAACTAGCTCTATAGGTTAGTACAAATAATTTTACACTGGAGTTGAAATAGCTCTATAATCCAGTTCAAATAATTTTACACTAGAGTTGAACTAGCTCTATAGCCTAGTGCAAATAATTCTATACTAGAGTTGAATTAGCTTTAAAAGCTAGTTGAAATAATTTTACACTAGAGTTGAACGAGCTCTATAATCTAGTTCAAATAATTTTACACTAGTGTTGAACTAGCTCTACAGCCTAGTACAATTTTTTTTACACTAGAGTTGAACTAGCTCTATAAGCTAGTTCAAATAAGTTTACACTAGAGTTGAACTAGCTCTATAGCCTAGTACAAATATTTTTACACTAGAGTCCAACTAGCTCTATAAGCTAGTTAAAATAATTTAACACTAGAGTTGAACTAGCTCTATAGCCTAGTACAAATAATTTTACACTAGAGTTGAACTAGCTCTATAGACTAGTACAAATATTTCTACACTAGAGTTGAACTAGCTATATAAGCTAGTTAAAATAGTTTTACACTAGAGTTTAACTAGCTCTATTGCCTAGTACAAATAATTTTACACTAGAGTTGAACTAGATCTATAGCCTAGTACAAATAAGTTTACACTAGAACTGAACTAGCTCTATAGACTATTACAAATATTTTTAAACTAGAGATGAACTAGGTTTATAAGCTAGTTAAAGTAATTTTACACTAGAGTTGAACTAGCTCTATAGCCTACTACAAATAATTTTACACTAGATTTGAACTAGCTCTATAGCCTATTACAAATAATTTTACACTACAGTTGAACTAGCTCTATAAACTTGTAAAAATAATTTCACACTAGAGTTGAACACACTCTATAAGCTAGTTCAAATAATTTTACACTATAGTTCAACTATCTCTATAAGCCAGTTCAAATAATTTTAGATTAGAGTTGAACTAGCTCTATAGCCTACTACAAATATTTTTACAATAGAGTTGAAGTAGCTCTATAAGCTTGTACAAATAAATTTACACTAGAGTTGAACTAGCTATATAGACTAGTACAAAAAAGTTTACACTAGAGTTGAACTAGCCCTATAAGCTAGTTCAAATAATTTTACACTAGAGTTGAACTAGCTCTATAGCCTAGTACAAATAATTTTACACTAGAGTTGGACTATCTCTATAGCCTAGTAAAAATAATTTTACACTAGAGTTGAACTAGCTCTCTAAGCTTGTACAAATAAATTTACAGTAGACTTGAACTAGCTGTATAGTATAGTACAAATAATTCTACACTAGAGTTGAACTAGATCTATAAGCTACTTCAAATGATTTTAAACTACTAGAGTCGAACTAGCTCTATAGGTTAGTACAAATAATTTTACACTAGAGTCCAACTAGCTCTATAATCCAGTTCAAATAATTTTACACTAGAGTTGAACTAGCTCTATAGCCTAGTGCAAATAATTCTATACTAGAGTTGAATTAGCTTTAAAAGCTAGTTGAAATAATTTTACACTAGAGTTGAACGAGCTCTATAATCTAGTTCAAATAATTTTACACTAGTGTTGAACTAGCTCTAGAGCCTAGTACAAATAATTTTACACTAGAGTTGAACTAGCTGTATGAGCTTGTACAAATCATTTTACACTAGAGTTGAAGTCGCTCTATAAGCTAGTTCAAATAATTTTACGCTAGAGTCCAACTAGGTCTATAAGCTAGTTAAAATAATTTAGCACTAGAGTTGAACTAGCTCTATAGCCTAGAACAAATAATTTCACACTAGAGTTGAACTAGCTCTATAGACTAGTACAAATATTTCTACACCAGAGTTGAAATAGCTATATAAGCTAGTTAAAATAATTTTACACTATAGTTGAACTAGCTCTATTGCCTAGTACAAATAATTTTACACTATAGTTGAACTAGCTCTATAAGCTTGTACAAATAAGTTTACACTAGAACTGAACTAGCTCTATAGACTATTACAAATATTTTTAAATTAGAGATGAACTAGGTCTATAAGCTAGTTAAAGTAATTTTACACTAGAGTTGAACTAGCTCTATAGCCTACTACAAATAATTTTACACTAGATTTGAACTAGCTCTATAGCCTATTACAAATAATTTTACACTACAATTGAACTAGGTCTATAAACTTGTAAAAATAATTTCACACTAGAGTTGAACACACTCTATAAGCTAGGTCAAATAATTTTACACTAGAGTTGAACTAGCTCTATAAGCTTGTACAAATAATTTTACACTAGAGTTGAACTAGCTCTATAGCCTTGTACAAATATTTTTAAACTAGAGTTGAACCAGCTCTATAAGCTAGTTAAAATAATTTACCCTAGAGTTGAACTAGCTCTATAGCCTAGTACAAATAAGTTTACACTAGAGTTGAACTAGCTCTATAAGGTAGTTCAAAAAATTTTACACTAGAGTTGAACTAGCTCTATAGCCTAGAAAAATCATTTTACACTAGAGTTGAACTAGCTCTATAACCTAGTAAAAACATTTTTACTCTATAGTTGAACTAGCTCGATAGCCTAGTACAAATAATATTACACTAGAGTTGAACTAGCTCTATGAGCTTGTACAAATCATTTTACACTAGAGTTGAAGTCGCTCTATAAGCTAGTTCAAATAATATTACACTAGAGTTGAACTAGCTTTATAGACTAGTACAAAAAAATTACACTAGAGTTGAACTAGCCCTATAAGCTAGTTCAAATAATTTTACACTAGAGTTGAACTAGCTCTATAGCCTAGTACAAATAACTTTACACTAGAGTTGAACTATCTCTATAGCCCAGTAAAAATAATTTTACACTATAGTTGAACTAGCTCTCTAAGCTTGTACAAATAAATTTACAATAGAGTTGAACTAGCTCTATACTATAGTACAAATAATTTAACACTAGAGTTGAACTAGCTCTATAAGCTACTTCAAATGATTTTAAACTACTAGAGTCGAACTAGCTCTACAAGCTAGTTCAAATAATTTTACACTAGAGTTGAACTAGCTATATAATCTTGTACAAATAATTTTACAATAGAGTTGAACTAGCTCTATAGGTTAGTACAAATAATTTTACACTGGAGTTGAAGTAGGTCTATAATCTAGTTGAAATAATTTTACACTATAGTTGAACTAGCTCTATAGCCTAGTACAAATAATTTTACACTAGAGTTGAACAAGCTCTATAAGCTAGTTCAAACAATTTTACACTTGAGTTGAACTAGCTCTATAAGCTTTTACAAATAATTTTACACTAGAGTTGAACTAGCTCTATAGCCTAGTACAAATAATTTTACACTAGAGTTGAACTAGCTCTATAGCCTAGTACAAATATTTTTACATTAGAGTTGAACTTGCTCTGTAAGCTAGTTAAAATAATTTTACCCTAGAGTTGAACTAGCTCTATAGCCTAGTACAAATATTTTTACACTAGAGTTGAACTAGCTTTATAAGCTAGTTCAAATAAGTTTACACCAGAGTTGAACTAGCTCTATAGCCTACTACAAATATTTTTACACTAGAGTCCAACTAGCTCTATAAGCTAGTTAAAATAATTTAACACTAGAGTTGAACTAGCTCTATAGCCTAGTACAAATAATTTTACACTAGAGTTGAACTAGCTCTATAGACTAGTACAAATATTTCTACACTAGAGTTGAACTAGCTATATAAGCTAGTTCAAATAATTTTACAGTAGAGTAGAACTAGCTCTATTGCCTAGTACAAATAATTTTACACTAGAGTTGAACTAGCTCTATAGCCTAGTACAAATAAGTTTACACTAGAACTGAACTAGCTCCATAGACTATTAAAAATATTTTTAAACTAGAGATGAACTAGGTCTATAAGCTAGTTAAAGTAATTTTACACTAGAGTTGAACTAGCTCTATAGCCTACTACAAATAATTTTACAGTAGATTTGAACTAGCTCTATTGCCTAGTACAAATAATTTTACACTAGAGTTGAACTAGCTCTATAGTCTAGTACAAATAATTTTACACTAGAGTTAAACAAGCTCTATAAGCTAGTTCAAAAATAATTTCACATTAGAGTTGAACTCACTCTATAAGCTAGTTCAAACAATTTTACACTTGAGTTGAACTAGCTCTATAAGCTTTTACAAATAATTTTACACTAGAGTTGAACTAGCTCTATAACCTAGTACAAATAATTTCACACTAGAGTTGTACTAGCTCTATAGCCTAGTACAAATATTTTTACATTAGAGTTGAACTTGCTCTATAAGCTAGTTAAAATAATTTTACCCTAGAGTTGAACTAGCTCTATAGCCTAGTACAAATATTTTTACACTACTGTTGAACTAGCTCTATAAGCTAGTTCAGAAAAATTTACATTAGAGTTGAACTAGCTCTATAGCCTAGTACAAATAATTTTACACTAGTGTTGAACTAGCTCTATAGCCTAGTACAAATAATTTTACACTAGAGTTGAACTAGCTCTATAGCCTAGTACAAATATTTTTACATTAGAGTTGAACTTGCTCTGTAAGCTAGTTAAAATAATTTTACCCTAGAGTTGAACTAGCTCTATAGCCTAGTACAAATATTTTTACACTAGAGTTGAACTAGCTCTATAAGCTAGTTCAAAAAAATTTACACTAGAGTTGAACTAGCTCTATAGCGTAGTGCAAATAATTCTATACTAGAGTTGAATTAGCTTTAAAAGCTAGTTCAAATCATTTTACACAAGAGTTGAACAAGCTCTATAATCTAGTTCTAATAATGTTACACTAGTGTTGAACTAGCTCTACAGCCTAGTACAAAAACTTTTACACTAGAGTTGAACTAGCTCTATAAGCTAGTTCAAATAAGTTTACACTAGATTTGACCTAGCTCTATAGCCTAGTACAAATATTTTTACACTAGAGTCCAACTAGCTCTATAAGCTAGTACAAATATTTCTGCACTAGAGTTGAACTAGATATATAAGCTAGTTAAAATATTTTTACACTAGAGTTGAACTAGCTCTATAGACTAGTACAAATATTTCTACACTAGAGTTGAACTAGATATATAAGCTAGTTAAAATATTTTTACACTAGAGTTGAACTAGCTCTACTGCCTAGTACAAATAATTTTACACTAGAGTTGAACTAGCTCTATAGTCTAGTACAAATAATTTTACACTAGAGTTGAACAAGCTCTATAAGCAAGTTCAAAAATAATTTCACATTAGAGTTGAACTCACTCTATAAGCTAGTTCAAACAATTTTACACTTGAGTTGAACTAGCTCTATAAGCTTTTACAAATAATTTTACACTAGAGTTGAACCAGCTCTATAGCCTAGTACAAATAATTTTACACTAGAGTTGCACTAGCTCTATAAGCTTGTTCAAATAATTTTACACTAGAGTTGAACTAGCTCTATAGCCTAGTACAAATAATTTTACACTAGAGTTGAACTAGCTCTATAGCCTAGTACAAATATTTTTACATTAGAGTTGAACTTGCTGTATAAGCTAGTTAAAATAATTTTACCCTAGAGTTGAACTAGCTCTATAGCCTAGTACAAATATTTTTACACTAGAGTTGAACTAGCTCTATAAGCTAGTTCAAAAAAAATTTACACTAGAGTTGAACTAGCTCTATATCCTAGTGCAAATAATTCTATATTAGAGTTGAATTAGCTTTAAAAGCTAGTTCAAATAATTTTAGACTAGAGTTGAACGAGCTCTATAATCTAGTTCAAATAATTTTACACTAGTGTTGAACTAGCTCTACAGCTTAGTACAAAAACTTTTAAACTAGAGTTGAACTAGCTCTATAAGCTAGTTCAAATATGTTTACACTAGAGTTGAACTAGCTCTATAGCCTACTACAAATATTTTTACACTAGAGTCCAACTAGCTCTATAAGCTAGTACAAATGATTTTACACTAGAGTTGAACTAGCTCTATAGACTAGTACAAATATTTCTACACTAGAGTTGAACTAGATATATAAGCTAGTTAAAATATTTTTACACTAGAGTTGAACTAGCTCTATTGCCTAGTACAAATAATTTTACACTAGAGTTGAACTAGCTCTATAGTCTAGTACAAATAATTTTAGACGGGAGTTGAACAAGCTCTATAAGCTAGTTCAAAAATAATTTTACACTAGAGTTGAACTATCTCTATAGCCTAGTAAAAATAATTTTACACTAGAGTTGAACTAGCTCTCTAAGCTTGTACAAATAATTTTACACTATAGTTGAACCAGCTCTATAGCCTAGTACAAATAATTTTACACTAGAGTTGAACTAGCTCTATAGACTAGTACAAATATTTTTACATTAGAGTTGAACTTGCTCTATAAGCTAGTTAAAATAATTTGACCCTAGAGTTGAACTAGCTCTATAGCCTAGTACAAATATTTTTACACTAGAGTTGAACTAGCTCTATAAGCTAGTTCAAAAAAATTTACACTAGTGTTGAACTAGCTCTATAGCCTAGTACAAATATTTTTACACTAGAGTTGAACTAGCTCTATAATCTAGTTCAAATAATTTTACACTAGTGTTGAACTAGCTCTATAGCCTGGTACAAATAATTTTAGAGTAGAGTTGAACTAGCTCTATAAGCTAGTTCAAATAATTTTACACAAGAGTTGGACTAGCTCTATAGCCTAGTACAAATAATTTTGCACAAGAGTTCAACTAGCTCTATAAGCTAGTTCAAATAATTTTACTCTAGAGTTTAACTAGCTCTATAGCCTAGTACAAATAATTTTACACTATAGTTGAACTATCTCTATAAGCCAGTTCAAATAATTTTAGATTAGAGTTGAACTAGCTCTATAGCCTACTACAAATATTTTTACAATAGAGTTGAACTAGCTCTATAAGCTTGTACAAATAAATTTACACTAGAGTTGAACTAGCTCTATAGACTAGTACAAAAAAGTTTACACTAGAGTTGAACTTGCCCTATAAGCTAGTTCAAATAATTTTACACTAGAGTTGAACTAGCTCTATAGCCTAGTACAAATAATTTTACACTAGAGTTGGACTATCTCTATAGCCTAGTAAAAATAATTTTACACTAGAGTTGAACTAGCTC
>NC_057808.1:144584600-144588044 GCF_018294505.1 Triticum aestivum | reverse complement strand
GTTCAAATAATTTTACACTAGAGTTGAACTAGCTATATAAGCTTGTACAAATAATTTTACACTAGAGTTGAACTAGCTCTCTAAGCTTGTACAAATAAATTTACAGTAGAGTTGAACTAGCTCTATAGTATAGTACAAATAATTTTACACTAGAGTTGAACTAGATCTATAAGCTACTTCAAATGATTTTAAACTACTAGAGTCGAACTAGCTCTATAAGCTAGTTCAAATAATTTTACACTAGAGTTGAACTAGCTATATAAGCTTGTACAAATAATTTTACAATCGAGTTGAACTAGCTCTATAGGTTAGTACAAATAATTTTACACTGGAGTGGAAATAGCTCTATAATCCAGTTCAAATAATTTTACACTAGAGTTGAACTAGCTCTATAGGCTAGTGCAAATAATTCTATACTAGAGTTGAATTAGCTTTAAAAGCTAGTTCAAATAATTTTACACTAGTGTTGAACTAGCTCTACAGCCTAGTACAAAATTTTTTACACTAGAGTTGAACTAGCTCTATAAGCTAGTTCAAATAAGTTTACACTAGAGTTGAACTAGCTCTATAGCCTAGTACAAATATTTTTACCCTAGAGTCCAACTAGCTCTATAAGTTAGTTAAAATAATTTAACACTAGAGTTGAACTAGCTCTATAGCTTAGTACAAATAATTTTACACTAGAGTTGAACTAGCTCTATAGACTAGTACAGATATTTCTACACTAGAGTTGAACTAGCTATATAAGCTAGTTAAAATAATTTTACACTATAGTTGAACTAGCTCTATTGCCTAGTACAAATAATTTTACACTAGAGTTGAACTAGCTCTATAGCCTAGTACAAATAAGTTTACACTAGAACTGAACTAGCTCTATAGACTATTACAAATATTTTGAAATTAGAGATGAACTAGGTCTATAAGCTAGTTAAAGTAATTTTACACTAGAGTTGAACTAGCTCTATAGCCTAATACAAATAATTTTACACTAGATTTGAACTAGCTCTATAGCCTATTACAAATAATTTGACACTACAGTTGAACTAGCTCTATAAACTTGAAAAAATAATTTCACACTAGAGTTGAACACACTCTATAAGCTAGGTGAAATAATTTTACACTAGAGTTGAACTAGCTCTATAAGCTTGTACAAATAATTTTACACTAGAGTTGAACTAGCTCTATAGCCTAGTACAAATAAGTTTACACTAGAGTTGAACTAGCTCTATAGCCTAGTAGAAATAAGTTTACACTAGAGTTGAACTAGCTCTATAAGCTAGTTCAAAAAAATTAACACTAGAGTTGAACTAGCTCTATAGCCTAGAAAAATCATTTTACACTAGAGTTGAACTAGCTCTATAACCTAGTAAAAACATTTTTACACTATAGTTGAACTAGTTCTATAGCCTAGTACAAATAATTTTACACTAGAGTTGAACTAGCTCTATGAGCTTGTACAAATAATTTTACACTAGAGTTGAAGTCGCTCTATAAGCTAGTTTAAATAATATTACACTAGAGTTGAACTAGCTATATAAGCTTGTACATATCATTTTACACTAGAGTTTAACTTGCTCTATAGTCTAGTACAAATAATTTTACACTATAGTTGAACTAGCTCTATAAGCCAGTTCAAATAATTTTAGATTAGAGTTGAACTAGCTCTATAGCCTAGTACAAATATTTTTACAATAGAGTTTAACTAGCTCTATAAGCTTGTACAAATAAATTTACACTAGAGTTGAACTAGCTCTATAGACTAGTACAAAAAAATTACACTAGAGTTGAACCAGCCCTATAAGCTAGTTCAAATAATTTTACACTAGAGTTGAACTAGCTCTATAGCCTAGTACAAATAATTTTACACTAGAGTTGAACTATATCTATAGCCTAGTAAAAATAATTTTACACTATAGTTGAACTAGCTCTCTAAGCTTGTACAAATAAATTTACAATAGAGTTGAACTAGCTCTATAGTATAGTACAAATAATTTTACACTAGAGTTGAACTAGCTCTATAAGCTACTTCAAATGATTTTAAACTACTAGAGTCGAACTAGCTCTACAAGCTAGTTCAAATAATTTTACACTAGAGTTGAACTAGCTATATAAGCTTGTACAAATAATTTTACAATAGAGTTGAACTAGCTCTATAGGTTAGTACAAATAATTTTACACTGGAGTTGAAGTAGCTCTATGATCTAGTTGAAATAATTTTACACTAGAGTTGAACTAGCTCTATAATCTAGTTCAAATAATTTTACACTAGAGTTGAACTAGCTCTATAGCCTAGTACAAATAATTTTACACTAGAGTTGAACTATATCTATAGCCTAGTAAAAATAATTTTACACTATAGTTGAACTAGCTCTCTAAGCTTGTACAAATAAATTTACAATAGAGTTGAACTAGCTCTATAGTATAGTACAAATAATTTTACACTAGAGTTGAACTAGCTCTATAAGCTACTTCAAATGATTTTAAACTACTAGAGTCGAACTAGCTCTACAAGCTAGTTCAAATAATTTTACACTAGAGTTCAACTAGCTATATAAGCTTGTACAAATAATTTTACAATAGAGTTGAACTAGCTCTATAGGTTAGTACAAATAATTTTACACTGGAGTTGAAGTAGCTCTATGATCTACTTGAAATAATTTTACACTAGAGTTGAACTAGCTCTATAATCTAGTTCAAATAATTTTACACTAGAGTTGAACTAGCTCTATAGCCTAGTGCAAATAATTCTATACTAGAGTTGAATTAGCTTTAAAAGCTAGTTCAAATAATTTTACACTAGAGTTGAACGAGCTCTATAATCTAGTACAAATTTTTTTACACTAGAGTTGAACTAGCTCTATAAGCTAGTTCAAATAAGTTTACACTAGAGTTGAACTAGCTCTATAGCCTAGTACAAATATTTTTACACTAGAGTCCCACTAGCTCTATAAGCTAGTTCAAATAATTTAACACTAGAGGTTAACTAGCTCTATAGCCTAGTACAAATAATTTTACACTAGAGTTGAACTAGCTCTATAGACTAGTACAAATATTTCTACACTAGAGTTGAACTAGATATATAAGCTAGTTAAAATATTTTTACACTAGAGTTGAACTAGCTCTATTGCCTAGTACAAATAATTTTACACAAGAGTTGAACTAGCTCTATAGTCTAGTACAAATAATTTTACACTAGAGTTGAACAAGCTCTATAAGCTAGTTCAAAAATAATTTCACATTAGAGTTGAACTCACTCTATAAGCTAGTTCAAACAATTTTACACTTGAGTTGAACTAGCTCTATAAGCTTTTACAAATAATTTTACACTAGAGTTGAACTAGCTCTATAGCCTAGTACAAATAATTTTACACTAGAGTTGAACTAGCTCTATAGCCTAGTACAAATATTTTTACATTAGAGTTGAACTTGCTCTATAAGCTAGTT
>NC_057808.1:144581430-144583940 GCF_018294505.1 Triticum aestivum | reverse complement strand
TCAAATAGTTTTACACTAGAGTTGAACTAGCTTTATAGCCTAGTACAAATATTTTACACTAGAGTCCAACTAGCTCTATAAGCTAGTCAAAATAATTTTACACTAGAGTTGAACTAGCTCTATAGCCTAGTACAAATAATTTTACACTAGAGTTGAACTAGCTCTATAGACAAGTACAAATACTTTTACACTAGAGTTGAACTAGCTGTATAAGCTAGTTAAAATAATTTTACACTAGAGTTGAACTAGCTCTATAGCCTAGTACAAATATTTTTACACTAGAGTTGAACTACCTCTATAGCCTAGTACAAATAATTTTACACTAGAGTGAAACTTGCTCTATAAGCTAGTTCAAAAATAATTTCACACTAGAGTTGAACTCACTCTATAAGCTAGTTCAAACAATTTTACACTTGAGTTGAACTAGCTCTATAAGCTTTTACAAATAATTTTATACTAGAGTTGAACTAGCTCTATAGCCTAGTACAAATATTTTTACATTAGAGTTGAACTAGCTGTATAAGCTAGTTAAAATAATTTTACCCTAGAGTTGAAGTAGCTCTATAGCCTAGTACAAAAAAATTTACACTAGAGTTGCACTAGCTCTATAAGCTTGTTCAAATAATTTTACACTAGAGTTGAACTAGCTCTATAGCCTAGTAAACATATTTTTACACTAGAATTGAACTAGCTCTATAATCTAGTTCAAATAATTTTACACTAGTGTTGAACTAGCTCTATAGCCTAGTACAAATAATTTTACACTAGAGTTGAACTAGCTCTATAAGGTAGTTCAAGTAATTTTACACTAGAGTTGAACTAGCTCGATAGCCTAGTACAAATAATTTTAGACTAGAGTTGAACTAGCTCTATAGCCTAGTACAAATATTTTTACATTAGAGTTGAACTAGGTCTATAAGCTAGTTAAAATAATTTTACCCTAGAGTTGAACTAGCACTATAGCCTAGTACAAATAATTTTACACTAGAGTTGCACTAGCTCTATAAGCTTGTTCAAATAATTTTACACTAGAGTTGAACTAGCTCTATAGCCTAGTACAAATAATTTTACACTAGAGTTGAACAAGCTCTATAGCCTAGTACAAATATTTTTACATTAGAGTTGAACTTGCTCTATAAGCTACTTAAAATAATTTTACCCTAGAGTTGAACTAGCTCTATAGCCTAGTACAAATATTTTTACACTAGAGTTGAACTAGCTCTATAAGCTAGTTCAAGAAAATTTACACTAGAGTTGAACTAGCTCTATAGCCTAGTGCAAATAATTCTATACTAGAGTTGAATTAGCTTTAAAAGCTAGTTCAAATAATTTTACACTAGAGTTGAACGAGCTCTATAATCTAGTTCAAATAATTTTACACTAGTGTTAAACTAGCTCTACAGCCTAGTACAAAAACTTTTACACTAGAGTTGAACTAGCTCTATAAGCTAGTTCAAATAAGTTTACACTAGAGTTGACCTATCTCTATAGCCTAGTACAAATATTTTTACACTAGAGTCCAACTAGCTCTATAAGCTAGTTCAAATAATTTAACACTAGAGGTTAACTAGCTCTATAGCCTAGTACAAATAATTTTACACTAGAGTTGAACTAGCTCTATAGACTAGTACAAATATTTCTACACTAGAGTTGAACTAGATATATAAGCTAGTTAAAATTTTTTTACACTAGAGTTGAACTAGCTCTATTGCCTAGTACAAATAATTTTACACTAGAGTTGAACTAGCTCTATAGTCTAGTACAAATAATTTTACACTAGAGTTGAACAAGCTATATAAGCAACTTCAAAAATAATTTCACATTAGAGTTGAACTCACTCAATAAGCTAGTTCAAACAATTTTACACTTGAGTTGAACTAGCTCTATAAGCTTTTACAAATAATTTTACACTAGAGTTGAACTAGCTCTATAGTCTAGTACAAATAATTTTACACTAGAGTTGCACTAGCTCTATAGCCTAGTACAAATATTTTTACACTAGAGTTGACCTAGCTCTATAAGCTAGTTCAAAAAAAATTTACACTAGAGTTGAACTAGCTATATAGCCTAATGCAAATAATTCCATATTAGAGTTGAATTAGTTTTAAAAGCTAGTTCAAATAATTTTACACTAGAGTTGAACGAGCTCTATAATCTAGTTCAAATAATTTTACACTAGTGTTGAACTAGCTCTACAGCTTAGTACAAAAACTTTTAAACTAGAGTTGAACTAGCTCTATAAGCTAGTTCAAATAAGTTTACACTAGAGTTGAACTAGCTCTATAGCCTACTACAAATATTTTTACACTAGAGTCCAACTAGCTCTATAAGCTAGTACAAATAATTTTACACTAGAGTTGAACTAGCTCTATAGCCTAGTACAAATATTTCTACACTAGAGTTGAACTAGATATATAAGCTAGTTAAAATATTTTTACACTAGAGTTGAACTAGCTCTATTGCCTAGTACAAATAATTTTACACTAGAGTTGAACTAGCTCTATAGTCTA
>NC_057808.1:144580371-144580854 GCF_018294505.1 Triticum aestivum | reverse complement strand
TTACACTAGTAGAGTTGAACTAGCTCTATAATCTAGTTCAAATAATTTTACACTAGAGTTGAACTAGCTCTATAAGCTTGTACAAAAAGCTTTTACAATAGAGTTGAACTAGCTCTAAAGGCTAGTACAAATAATTTTACACTAGAGTTGAACTAGATCTATAAGCTAGTTCAAACAATTTTACACTAGAGTTGAACTAGCTCTATTGCCTAGTACAAACAATTTTACACTAGAGTTGAACTAGCTCTATTGCCTAGTACAAATAATTTTACACAAGGGTTGGACTAGCTCTATAGCCTAGTACAAATAATTTTGCACTAGAGTTCAACTAGCTCTATAAGCTAGTTCAAATCATTTTACTCTAGAGTTTAACTAGCTCTATAGCCTAGTACAAATAATTTTACACTAGAGTTTAACTAGCTCTATAGCCTAGTACAAATAATTTTACACTAGAGTTGAACTAGCTCTATAAGCTAGTTCAAA
>NC_057808.1:144578738-144579578 GCF_018294505.1 Triticum aestivum | reverse complement strand
ATATTAGAGTTGAATTAGTTTTAAAAGCTAGTTCAAATAATTTTACACTAGAGTTGAACGAGCTCTATAATCTAGTTCAAATAATTTTACACTAGTGTTGAACTAGCTCTACAGCTTAGTACAAAAACTTTTAAACTAGAGTTGAACTAGCTCTATAAGCTAGTTCAAATAAGTTTACACTAGAGTTGAACTAGCTCTATAGCCTACTACAAATATTTTTACACTAGAGTCCAACTAGCTCTATAAGCTAGTACAAATAATTTTACACTAGAGTTGAACTAGCTCTATAGCCTAGTACAAATATTTCTACACTAGAGTTGAACTAGATATATAAGCTAGTTAAAATATTTTTACACTAGAGTTGAACTAGCTCTATTGCCTAGTACAAATAATTTTACACTAGAGTTGAACTAGCTCTATAGTCTAGTACAAATAATTTTACACGGGAGCTGAACAAGCTCTATAAGCTAGTTCAAAAATAATTTTACACTAGGGTTGAACTATCTCTATAGACTAGTACAAATATTTCTACACTAGAGTTGAACTAGATATATAAGCTAGTTAAAATATTTTTACACTAGAGTTGAACTAGCTCTATTGCCTAGTACAAATAATTTTACACTAGAGTTGAACTAGCTCTATAGTCTAATACAAATAATTTTACACTAGAGTTGAACAAGCTCTATAAGCAAGTTCAAAAATAATTTCACATTAGAGTTGAACTCACTCTATAAGCTAGTTCAAACAATTTTACACTTGAGTTGAACTAGCTCTATAAGCTTTTACAAATAATTTTACACTAGAGTTGAACTAGCTCTATAGTCTAGTACAAATAATTTT
>NC_057808.1:144578321-144578728 GCF_018294505.1 Triticum aestivum | reverse complement strand
CTAGTGCAAATAATTCTATACTAGAGTTGAATTAGCTTTAAAAGCTAGTTCAAATAATTTTACACTAGAGTTGAACGAGCTCTATAATCTAGTTCAAATAATTTTACACTAGTGTTAAACTAGCTCTACAGCCTAGTACAAAAACTTTTACACTAGAGTTGAACTAGCTCTATAAGCTAGTTCAAATAAGTTTACACTAGAGTTGACCTATCTCTATAGCCTAGTACAAATATTTTTACACTAGAGTCCAACTAGCTCTATAAGCTAGTTCAAATAATTTAACACTAGAGGTTAACTAGCTCTATAGCCTAGTACAAATAATTTTACACTAGAGTTGAACTAGCTCTATAGACTAGTACAAATATTTCTACACTAGAGTTGAACTAGATATATAAGCTAGTTAAAAT
>NC_057808.1:144577725-144578311 GCF_018294505.1 Triticum aestivum | reverse complement strand
GTTGAACTATCTCTATAGACTAGTACAAATATTTCTACACTAGAGTTGAACTAGATATATAAGCTAGTTAAAATATTTTTACACTAGAGTTGAACTAGCTCTATTGCCTAGTAAAAATAATTTTACACTAGAGTTGAACTAGCTCTATAGTCTAGTACAAATAATTTTACACTAGAGTTGAACAAGCTCTATAAGCAAGTTCAAAAATAATTTCACATTAGAGTTGAACTCACTCTATAAGCTAGTTCAAACAATTTTACACTTGAGTTGAACTAGCTCTATAAGCTTTTACAAATAATTTTACACTAGAGTTGAACTAGCTCTATAGTCTAGTACAAATAATTTTACACTAGAGTTGCACTAGCTCTATAAGCTTGTTCAAATAATTTTACACTAGAGTTGAACTAGCTCTATAGCCTAGTACAAATAATTTTACACTAGAGTTGAACTAGCTCTATAGCCTAGTACAAATATTTTTACATTAGAGTTGAACTTGCTCTATAAGCTAGTTAAAATAATTTTACCCTAGAGTTGAACTAGCTCTATAGCCTAGTACAAATATTTTTACACTAGAGTTGAACTAGCT
>NC_057808.1:144577078-144577616 GCF_018294505.1 Triticum aestivum | reverse complement strand
TATAAGCTAGTTCAAAAAAAAATTACACTAGAGTTGAACTAGCTATATAGCCTAATGCAAATAATTCTATATTAGAGTTGAATTAGCTTTAAAAGCTAGTTCAAATAATTTTACACTAGAGTTGAACGAGCTCTATAATCTAGTTCAAATAATTTTACACTAGTGTTGAACTAGCTCTACAGCTTAGTACAAAAACTTTTAAACTAGAGTTGAACTAGCTCTATAAGCTAGTTCAAATAAGTTTACACTAGAGTTGAACTAGCTCTATAGCCTACTACAAATATTTTTACACTAGAGTCCAACTAGCTCTATAAGCTAGTACAAATAATTTTACACTAGAGTTGAACTAGCTCTATAGACTAGTACAAATATTTCTACACTAGAGTTGAACTAGATATATAAGCTAGTTAAAATATTTTTACACTAGAGTTCAACTAGCTCTATAAGCTTGTACAAATAATTTTACACTAGAGTTGAACTAGTTCTATAGTCTAATACAAATAATTTTACACTAGAGTTGAACTAGCTCTATAAGCTA
>NC_057808.1:144575203-144577068 GCF_018294505.1 Triticum aestivum | reverse complement strand
CTAGAGTTTAACTAGCTCTATAGCCTAGTACAAATAATTTTACACTAGAGTTGAACTAGCTCTATAAGCTAGTTCAAATAATTTTACACTAGAGTTGAACTAGCTCTATAGCCTAATACAAATAGTTTTACACTAGAGTTCAACCAGCTCTATAGCCTAGTACAAATAATTTTACACTAGAGTTCAACTAGCTCTATAAGCTTGTACAAATAATTTTACACTAGAGTTGAACCAGTTCTATAGTCTAATACAAATAATTTTACACTAGAGTTGAACTAGCTCTATAAGCTACTTCAAATAATTTTACACTAGTAGAGTTGAACTAGCTCTATAATCTAGTTCAAATAATTTTACACTAGAGTTGAACTAGCTCTATAAGCTTGTACAAAAAGCTTTTACAATAGAGTTGAACTAGGTCTATAGGCTAGTACAAATAATTTTACACTAGAGTTGAACTAGCTCTATAAGCTAGTTCAAACAATTTTACACTAGAGTTGAACTAGCTCTATTGCCTAGTACAAATAATTTTACACTAGAGTTGAACTAGGTTTATAAGCTAGTTCAAATAATTTTACACTAGAGTTGAACTAGCTCTATAATCTAGTTCAAATAATTGTACACTAGTGTTGAACTAGCTCTATAGCATAGTACACATTTTTTTACACTAGAGTTGAACTAGCTCTATAAGCTAGTTCAAACAATTTTACACTAGAGTTGAACTAGCTCTATAGCCTAGTATAAATATTTTTAAACTAGAGTCCAACTGGCTCTATAAGCTAGTTAAAATAATTTTTCACTAGAGTTGAACTAGGTCTATAGCCTTGTACAAATATTTTTACACCAGAGTTGAACTAGCTCTATAGCCTAGTACAAATAAGTTTACACTAGAACTGAACTGGCTCTATAGACTAGTACAAATATTTTTACACTAGAGTTGAACTGGGTCTATAAGCTAGTTAAAGTAATTTTACACTAGAGTTGAACTAGCTCTATAGCCTACTACAAATAATTTTTACAGTAGATTTGTACTAGCTCTATTGCCAAGTACAAATAATTTTACACTAGAGTTGAACTAGCTCTATAGTCTAGTACAAATAATTTTTCACTAGAGTTGAACAAGCTCTATAAGCTAGGTCAAAAATAATTTCACATTAGAGTTGAACTCACTCTATAAGCTAGTTCAAACAATTTTACACTTGAGTTGAACTAGCTCTATAAGCTTTTACAAATAATTTTACACTAGAGTTGAACTAGCTCTATAGCCTAGTACAACTAATTTTACACTAGAGTTGAACTAGCTCTATAGCCTAGTACAAATATTTTTACATTACAGTTGAACTTGATGTATAAGCTAGTTAAAATAATTTTACCCTAGAGTTGAACTAGCTCTATAGCCTAGTACAAAAAAATTTACACTAGAGTTGAACTAGCTCTATAGACTAGTGCAAATAATTCTATACTAGAGTTGAATTAGCTTTAAAAGCTAGTTCAAATAATTTTACACTAGAGTTGAACGAGCTCTATAATCTAGTTCAAATAATTTTACACTAGTGTTAAACTAGCTCTACAGCCTAGTACAAAAACTTTTACACTAGAGTTGAACTAGCTCTATAAGCTAGTTCAAATAAGTTTACACTAGAGTTGACCTATCTCTATAGCCTAGTACAAATATTTTTACACTAGAGTCCAACTAGCTCTATAAGCTAGTTCAAATAATTTAACACTAGAGGTTAACTAGCTCTATAGCCTAGTACAAATAATTTTACACTAGAGTTGAACTAGCTCTATAGACTAGTACAAATATTTCTACACTAGAGTTGAACTAGATATATAAGCTAGTTAAAATATTTTTACACTAGAGTTGA
>NC_057808.1:144574742-144575193 GCF_018294505.1 Triticum aestivum | reverse complement strand
TTTAAAAGCTAGTTCAAATAATTTTACACTAGAGTTGAACGAGCTCTATAATCTAGTTCAAATAATTTTACACTAGTGTTGAACTAGCTCTACAGCTTAGTACAAAAACTTTTAAACTAGAGTTGAACTAGCTCTATAAGCTAGTTCAAATAAGTTTACACTAGAGTTGAACTAGCTCTATAGCCTACTACAAATATTTTTACACTAGAGTCCAACTAGCTCTATAAGCTAGTACAAATAATTTTACACTAGAGTTGAACTAGCTCTATAGACTAGTACAAATATTTCTACACTAGAGTTGAACTAGATATATAAGCTAGTTAAAATATTTTTACACTAGAGTTCAACTAGCTCTATAAGCTTGTACAAATAATTTTACACTAGAGTTGAACTAGTTCTATAGTCTAATACAAATAATTTTACACTAGAGTTGAACTAGCTCTATAAGCTA
>NC_057808.1:144573494-144574732 GCF_018294505.1 Triticum aestivum | reverse complement strand
CTAGTGCAAATAATTCTATACTAGAGTTGAATTAGCTTTAAAAGCTAGTTCAAATAATTTTACACTAGAGTTGAACGAGCTCTATAATCTAGTTCAAATAATTTTACACTAGTGTTAAACTAGCTCTACAGCCTAGTACAAAAACTTTTACACTAGAGTTGAACTAGCTCTATAAGCTAGTTCAAATAAGTTTACACTAGAGTTGACCTATCTCTATAGCCTAGTACAAATATTTTTACACTAGAGTCCAACTAGCTCTATAAGCTAGTTCAAATAATTTAACACTAGAGGTTAACTAGCTCTATAGCCTAGTACAAATAATTTTACACTAGAGTTGAACTAGCTCTATAGACTAGTACAAATATTTCTACACTAGAGTTGAACTAGATATATAAGCTAGTTAAAATATTTTTACACTAGAGTTGAACTAGCTCTATTTCCTAGTACAAATAATTTTACACTAGAGTTGAACTAGCTCTATAGTCTAGTACAAATAATTTTACACTAGAGTTGAACAAGCTCTATAAGCAAGTTCAAAAATAATTTCACATTAGAGTTGAACTCACTCAATAAGCTAGTTCAAACAATTTTACACTTGAGTTGAACTAGCTCTATAAGCTTTTACAAATAATTTTACACTAGAGTTGAACTAGCTCTATAGTCTAGTACAAATAATTTTACACTAGAGTTGCACTAGCTCTATAGCCTAGTACAAATATTTTTACACTAGAGTTGACCTAGCTCTATAAGCTAGTTCAAAAAAAATTTACACTAGAGTTGAACTAGCTATATAGCCTAATGCAAATAATTCTATATTAGAGTTGAATTAGTTTTAAAAGCTAGTTCAAATAATTTTACACTAGAGTTGAACGAGCTCTATAATCTAGTTCAAATAATTTTACACTAGTGTTGAACTAGCTCTACAGCTTAGTACAAAAACTTTTAAACTAGAGTTGAACTAGCTCTATAAGCTAGTTCAAATAAGTTTACACTAGAGTTGAACTAGCTCTATAGCCTACTACAAATATTTTTACACTAGAGTCCAACTAGCTCTATAAGCTAGTACAAATAATTTTACACTAGAGTTGAACTAGCTCTATAGCCTAGTACAAATATTTCTACACTAGAGTTGAACTAGATATATAAGCTAGTTAAAATATTTTTACACTAGAGTTGAACTAGCTCTATTGCCTAGTACAAATAATTTTACACTAGAGTTGAACTAGCTCTATAGTCTA
>NC_057808.1:144572898-144573484 GCF_018294505.1 Triticum aestivum | reverse complement strand
GTTGAACTATCTCTATAGACTAGTACAAATATTTCTACACTAGAGTTGAACTAGATATATAAGCTAGTTAAAATATTTTTACACTAGAGTTGAACTAGCTCTATTGCCTAGTAAAAATAATTTTACACTAGAGTTGAACTAGCTCTATAGTCTAGTACAAATAATTTTACACTAGAGTTGAACAAGCTCTATAAGCAAGTTCAAAAATAATTTCACATTAGAGTTGAACTCACTCTATAAGCTAGTTCAAACAATTTTACACTTGAGTTGAACTAGCTCTATAAGCTTTTACAAATAATTTTACACTAGAGTTGAACTAGCTCTATAGTCTAGTACAAATAATTTTACACTAGAGTTGCACTAGCTCTATAAGCTTGTTCAAATAATTTTACACTAGAGTTGAACTAGCTCTATAGCCTAGTACAAATAATTTTACACTAGAGTTGAACTAGCTCTATAGCCTAGTACAAATATTTTTACATTAGAGTTGAACTTGCTCTATAAGCTAGTTAAAATAATTTTACCCTAGAGTTGAACTAGCTCTATAGCCTAGTACAAATATTTTTACACTAGAGTTGAACTAGCT
>NC_057808.1:144571567-144572212 GCF_018294505.1 Triticum aestivum | reverse complement strand
ACTTGAGTTGAACTAGCTCTATAAGCTTTTACAAATAATTTTACACTAGAGTTGAACTAGCTCTATAGTCTAGTACAAATAATTTTACACTAGAGTTGCACTAGCTCTATAGCCTAGTACAAATATTTTTACACTAGAGTTGAACTAGCTCTATAAGCTAGTTCAAAAAAAAATTACACTAGAGTTGAACTAGCTATATAGCCTAATGCAAATAATTCTATATTAGAGTTGAATTAGTTTTAAAAGCTAGTTCAAATAATTTTACACTAGAGTTGAACGAGCTCTATAATCTAGTTCAAATAATTTTACACTAGTGTTGAACTAGCTCTACAGCTTAGTACAAAAACTTTTAAACTAGAGTTGAACTAGCTCTATAAGCTAGTTCAAATAAGTTTACACTAGAGTTGAACTAGCTCTATAGCCTACTACAAATATTTTTACACTAGAGTCCAACTAGCTCTATAAGCTAGTACAAATAATTTTACACTAGAGTTGAACTAGCTCTATAGCCTAGTACAAATATTTCTACACTAGAGTTGAACTAGATATATAAGCTAGTTAAAATATTTTTACACTAGAGTTGAACTAGCTCTATTGCCTAGTACAAATAATTTTACACTAGAGTTGAACTAGCTCTATAGTCTA
>NC_057808.1:144569903-144571520 GCF_018294505.1 Triticum aestivum | reverse complement strand
CTATAGGCTAGTACAAATAATTTTACACTAGAGTTGAACTAGCTCTATAAGCTAGTTCAAACAATTTTACACTAGAGTTGAACTAGCTCTATTGCCTAGTACAAATAATTTTACACTAGAGTTGAACTAGGTTTATAAGCTAGTTCAAATAATTTTACACTAGAGTTGAACTAGCTCTATAATCTAGTTCAAATAATTGTACACTAGTGTTGAACTAGCTCTATAGCATAGTACACATTTTTTTACACTAGAGTTGAACTAGCTCTATAAGCTAGTTCAAACAATTTTACACTAGAGTTGAACTAGCTCTATAGCCTAGTATAAATATTTTTAAACTAGAGTCCAACTGGCTCTATAAGCTAGTTAAAATAATTTTTCACTAGAGTTGAACTAGGTCTATAGCCTTGTACAAATATTTTTACACTAGAGTTGAACTAGCTCTATAGCCTAGTACAAATAAGTTTACACTAGAACAGAACTGGCTCTATAGACTAGTACAAATATTTTTACACTAGAGTTGAACTGGGTCTATAAGCTAGTTAAAGTAATTTTACACTAGAGTTGAACTAGCTCTATAGCCTACTACAAATAATTTTTACAGTAGATTTGTACTAGCTCTAGTGCCAAGTACAAATAATTTTACACTAGAGTTGAACTAGCTCTATAGTCTAGTACAAATAATTTTTCACTAGAGTTGAACAAGCTCTATAAGCTAGGTCAAAAATAATTTCACATTAGAGTTGAACTCACTCTATAAGCTAGTTCAAACAATTTTACACTTGAGTTGAACTAGCTCTATAAGCTTTTACAAATAATTTTACACTAGATTTGAACTAGCTCTATAGCCTAGTACAACTAATTTTACACTAGAGTTGAACTAGCTCTATAGCCTAGTACAAATATTTTTACATTACAGTTGAACTTGATGTATAAGCTAGTTAAAATAATTTTACCCTAGAGTTGAACTAGCTCTATAGCCTAGTACAAAAAATTTTACACTAGAGTTGAACTAACTCTATAGACTAGTGCAAATAATTCTATACTAGAGTTGAATTAGCTTTAAAAGCTAGTTCAAATAATTTTACACTAGAGTTGAACGAGCTCTATAATCTAGTTCAAATAATTTTACACTAGTGTTAAACTAGCTGTACAGCCTAGTACAAAAACTTTTACACTAGAGTTGAACTAGCTCTATAAGCTAGTTCAAATAAGTTTACACTAGAGTTGACCTATCTCTATAGCCTAGTACAAATATTTTTACACTAGAGTCCAACTAGCTCTATAAGCTAGTTCAAATAATTTAACACTAGAGGTTAACTAGCTCTATAGCCTAGTACAAATAATTTTACACTAGAGTTGAACTAGCTCTATAGACTAGTACAAATATTTCTACACTAGAGTTGAACTAGATATATAAGCTAGTTAAAATATTTTTACACTAGAGTTGAGCTAGCTCTATTGCCTAGTACAAATAATTTTACACTAGAGTTGAACTAGCTCTATAGTCTAGTACAAATAATTTTACACTAGAGTTGAACAAGCTCTATAAGCAAGTTCAAAAATAATTTCGCATTAGAGTTGAACTCACTCAATAAGCTAGTTCAAACAATTTTACAC
>NC_057808.1:144569089-144569515 GCF_018294505.1 Triticum aestivum | reverse complement strand
ATATTAGAGTTGAATTAGTTTTAAAAGCTAGTTCAAATAATTTTACACTAGAGTTGAACGAGCTCTATAATCTAGTTCAAATAATTTTACACTAGTGTTGAACTAGCTCTACAGCTTAGTACAAAAACTTTTAAACTAGAGTTGAACTAGCTCTATAAGCTAGTTCAAATAAGTTTACACTAGAGTTGAACTAGCTCTATAGCCTACTACAAATATTTTTACACTAGAGTCCAACTAGCTCTATAAGCTAGTACAAATAATTTTACACTAGAGTTGAACTAGCTCTATAGCCTAGTACAAATATTTCTACACTAGAGTTGAACTAGATATATAAGCTAGTTAAAATATTTTTACACTAGAGTTGAACTAGCTCTATTGCCTAGTACAAATAATTTTACACTAGAGTTGAACTAGCTCTATAGTCTA
>NC_057808.1:144568251-144568837 GCF_018294505.1 Triticum aestivum | reverse complement strand
GTTGAACTATCTCTATAGACTAGTACAAATATTTCTACACTAGAGTTGAACTAGATATATAAGCTAGTTAAAATATTTTTACACTAGAGTTGAACTAGCTCTATTGCCTAGTAAAAATAATTTTACACTAGAGTTGAACTAGCTCTATAGTCTAGTACAAATAATTTTACACTAGAGTTGAACAAGCTCTATAAGCAAGTTCAAAAATAATTTCACATTAGAGTTGAACTCACTCTATAAGCTAGTTCAAACAATTTTACACTTGAGTTGAACTAGCTCTATAAGCTTTTACAAATAATTTTACACTAGAGTTGAACTAGCTCTATAGTCTAGTACAAATAATTTTACACTAGAGTTGCACTAGCTCTATAAGCTTGTTCAAATAATTTTACACTAGAGTTGAACTAGCTCTATAGCCTAGTACAAATAATTTTACACTAGAGTTGAACTAGCTCTATAGCCTAGTACAAATATTTTTACATTAGAGTTGAACTTGCTCTATAAGCTAGTTAAAATAATTTTACCCTAGAGTTGAACTAGCTCTATAGCCTAGTACAAATATTTTTACACTAGAGTTGAACTAGCT
>NC_057808.1:144563890-144566958 GCF_018294505.1 Triticum aestivum | reverse complement strand
TTCAAATAATTTTACACTAGTAGAGTTGAACTAGCTCTATAATCTAGTTCAAATAATTTTACACTAGAGTTGAACTAGCTCTATAAGCTTGTACAAAAAGCTTTTACAATAGAGTTGAACTAGCTCTATAGGCTAGTACAAATAATTTTACACTAGAGTTGAACTAGCTCTATAAGCTAGTTCAAACAATTTTACACTAGAGTTGAACTAGCTCTATTGCCTAGTACAAATAATTTTACACTAGAGTTGAACTAGGTTTATAAGCTAGTTCAAATAATTTTACACTAGAGTTGAACTAGCTCTATAATCTAGTTCAAATAATTGTACACTAGTGTTGAACTAGCTCTATAGCATAGTACACATTTTTTTACACTAGAGTTGAACTAGCTCTATAAGCTAGTTCAAACAATTTTACACTAGAGTTGAACTAGCACTATAGCCTAGTATAAATATTTTTAAACTAGAGTCCAACTGGCTCTATAAGCTAGTTAAAATAATTTTTCACTAGAGTTGAACTAGGTCTATAGCCTTGTACAAATATTTTTACACTAGAGTTGAACTAGCTCTATAGCCTAGTACAAATAAGTTTACACTAGAACTGAACTGGCTCTATAGACTAGTACAAATATTTTTACACTAGAGTTGAACTGGGTCTATAAGCTAGTTAAAGTAATTTTACACTAGAGTTGAACTAGCTCTATAGCCTACTACAAATAATTTTACAGTAGATTTGTACTAGCTCTATTGCCAAGTACAAATAATTTTGCACTAGAGTTCAACTAGCTCTATAAGCTAGTTCAAATCATTTTACTCTAGAGTTTAACTAGCTCTATAGCCTAGTACAAATAATTTTACACTAGAGTTTAACTAGCTCTATAGCCTAGTACAAATAATTTTACACTAGAGTTGAACTAGCTCTATAAGCTAGTTCAAACAATTTTACACAAGAGTTGGACTAGCTCTATAGCCTAGTACAAATAATTTTGCACTAGAGTTCAACTAGCTCTATAAGCTAGATCAAATAATTTTACTCTAGAGTTTACCTAGCTCTATAGCCTAGTACAAATAATTTTACACTAGAGTTGAACTAGCTCTATAAGCTAGTTCAAATAATTTTACACTAGAGTTGAACTAGCTCTATAGCCTAATACAAATAGTTTTACACTAGAGTTCAACCAGCTCTATAGCCTAGTACAAATAATTTTACACTAGAGTTCAACTAGCTCTATAAGCTTGTACAAATAATTTTACACTAGAGTTGAACTAGTTCTATAGTCTAATACAAATAATTTTACACTAGAGTTGAACTAGCTCTATAAGCTACTTCAAATAATTTTACACTAGTAGAGTTGAACTAGCTCTATAATCTAGTTCAAATAATTTTACACTAGAGTTGAACTAGCTCTATAAGCTTGTACAAAAAGCTTTTACAATAGAGTTGAACTAGCTCTATAGGCTAGTACAAATAATTTTACACTAGAGTTGAACTAGCTCTATAAGCTAGTTCAAACAATTTTACACTAGAGTTGAACTAGCTCTATTGCCTAGTACAAATAATTTTACACTAGAGTTGAACTAGGTTTATAAGCTAGTTCAAATAATTTTACACTAGAGTTGAACTAGCTCTATAATCTAGTTCAAATAATTGTACACTAGTGTTGAACTAGCTCTATAGCATAGTACACATTTTTTTACACTAGAGTTGAACTAGCTCTATAAGCTAGTTCAAACAATTTTACACTAGAGTTGAACTAGCACTATAGCCTAGTATAAATATTTTTAAACTAGAGTCCAACTGGCTCTATAAGCTAGTTAAAATAATTTTTCACTAGAGTTGAACTAGGTCTATAGCCTTGTACAAATATTTTTACACTAGAGTTGAACTAGCTCTATAGCCTAGTACAAATAAGTTTACACTAGAACTGAACTGGCTCTATAGACTAGTACAAATATTTTTACACTAGAGTTGAACTGGGTCTATAAGCTAGTTAAAGTAATTTTACACTAGAGTTGAACTAGCTCTATAGCCTACTACAAATAATTTTACAGTAGATTTGTACTAGCTCTATTGCCAAGTACAAATAATTTTACACTAGAGTTGAACTAGCTCTATAGTCTAGTACAAATAATTTTTCACTAGAGTTGAACAAGCTCTATAAGCTAGGTCAAAAATAATTTCACATTAGAGTTGAACTCACTCTATAAGCTAGTTCAAACAATTTTACACTTGAGTTGAACTAGCTCTATAAGCTTTTACAAATAATTTTATACTAGAGTTGAACTAGCTCTATAGCCTAGTACAACTAATTTTACACTAGAGTTGAACTAGCTCTATAGCCTAGTACAAATATTTTTACATTACAGTTGAACTTGATGTATAAGCTAGTTAAAATAATTTTACCCTAGAGTTGAACTAGCTCTATAGCCTAGTACAAAAAATTTTACACTAGAGTTGAACTAGCTCTATAAGCTAGTTCAGAAAAATTTACACTAGAGTTGAACTAGCTCTATAGCCTAGTACAAATAATTTTGCACTAGAGTTCAACTAGCTCTATAAGCTAGTTCAAATCATTTTACTCTAGAGTTTAACTAGCTCTATAGCCTAGTACAAATAATTTTACACTAGAGTTGAACTAGCTCTATAAGCTAGTTCAAATAATTTTACACTAGAGTTGAACTATCTCTGTAGCCTAGTACAAATGTTTTTACATTAGAGTTGAACAAGCTCTATAAGCTAGTTCAAATAGTTTTACACTAGAGTTGAACTAGCTCTATAGCCTAGTACAAATATTTTTACACTAGAGTCCAACTAGCTCTATAAGCTAGTCAAAATAATTTTACACTAGAGTTGAACTAGCTCTATAGCCTAGTACAAATAATTTTACACTAGAGTTGAACTAGCTCTATAGACAAGTACAAATACTTTTACACTAGAGTTGAACTAGCTATATAAGCTAGTTAAAATAATTTTACACTAGAGTTGAACTAGCTCTATAGCCTAGTACAAATATTTTTACACTAGAGTTGAACTACCTCTATAGCCCAGTACAAATAATTTTACACTAGAG
>NC_057808.1:144557961-144563516 GCF_018294505.1 Triticum aestivum | reverse complement strand
AAGCTAGTTCAAACAATTTTACACTTGAGTTGAACTAGCTCTATAAGCTTTTACAAATAATTTTATACTAGAGTTGAACTAGCTCTATAGCCTAGTACAAATATTTTTACATTAGAGTTGAACTAGCTGTATAAGCTAGTTAAAATAATTTTACCCTAGAGTTGAAGTAGCTCTATAGCCTAGTACAAAAATTTTTACACTAGAGTTGCACTAGCTCTATAAGCTTGTTCAAATGATTTTACACTAGAGTTGAACTAGCTCTATAAGCTTGTACAAAAAGCTTTTACAATAGAGTTGAACTAGCTCTATAGGCTAGTACAAATAATTTTACACTAGAGTTGAACTAGCTCTATAAGCTAGTTCAAACAATTTTACACTAGAGTTGAACTAGCTCTATTGCCTAGTACAAATAATTTTACACTAGAGTTGAACTAGGTTTATAAGCTAGTTCAAATAATTTTACACTAGAGTTGAACTAGCTCTATAATCTAGTTCAAATAATTGTACACTAGTGTTGAACTAGCTCTATAGCATAGTACACATTTTTTTACACTAGAGTTGAACTAGCTCTATAAGCTAGTTCAAACAATTTTACACTAGAGTTGAACTAGCTCTATAGCCTAGTATAAATATTTTTAAACTAGAGTCCAACTGGCTCTATAAGCTAGTTAAAATAATTTTTCACTAGAGTTGAACTAGGTCTATAGCCTTGTACAAATATTTTTACACTAGAGTTGAACTAGCTCTATAGCCTAGTACAAATAAGTTTACACTAGAACTGAACTGGCTCTATAGACTAGTACAAATATTTTTACACTAGAGTTGAACTGGGTCTATAAGCTAGTTAAAGTAATTTTACACTAGAGTTGAACTAGCTCTATAGCCTACTACAAATAATTTTACAGTAGATTTGTACTAGCTCTATTGCCTAGTACAAATAATTTTACACTAGAGTTGAACTAGCTCTATAAGCTAGGTCAAAAATAATTTCACATTAGAGTTGAACTCACTCTATAAGCTAGTTCAAACAATTTTACACTTGAGTTGAACTAGCTCTATAAGCTTTTACAAATAATTTTACACTAGAGTTGAACTAGCTCTATAGCCTAGTACAAATAATTTTACACTAGAGTTGAACTAGCTCTATAGCCTAGTACAAATATTTTTACATTACAGTTGAACTTGATGTATAAGCTAGTTAAAATAATTTTACCCTAGAGTTGAACTAGCTCTATAGCCTAGTACAAATATTTTTACACTAGAGTTGAACTAGCTCTATAAGCTAGTTCAGAAAAATTTACACTAGAGTTGAACTAGCTCTATAGCCTAGTACAAATAATTTTACACTAGTGTTGAACTAGCTCTATAGCCTAGTACAAATAATTTTACACTAGATTTGAACTAGCTTTATAAGCTAGTTCAAATAATTTTACACAAGGGTTGGACTAGCTCTATAGCCTAGTACAAATAATTTTGCACTAGAGTTCAACTAGCTCTATAAGCTAGTTCAAATCATTTTACTCTAGAGTTTAACTAGCTCTATAGCCTAGTACAAATAATTTTACACTAGAGTTGAACTAGCTCTATAAGGTAGTTCAAATAATTTTACACTAGAGTTGAACTAGCTCTGTAGCCTAGTACAAATGTTTTTACATTAGAGTTGAACAAGCTCTATAAGCTAGTACAAATAGTTTTACACTAGAGTTGAACTAGCTCTATAGCCTAGTACAAATAGTTTTACACTAGAGTCCAACTAGCTCTATAAGCTAGTCAAAATAATTTTACACTAGAGTTGAACTAGCTCTATAGCCTAGTACAAATAATTTTACACTAGAGTTGAACTAGCTCTATAGACAAGTACAAATACTTTTACACTAGAGTTGAACTAGCTATATAAGCTAGTTAAAATAATTTTACACTAGAGTTGAACTAGCTCTGTAGCCTAGTACAAATATTTTTACACTAGAGTTGAACTACCTCTATAGCCCAGTACAAATAATTTTACACTAGAGTGGAACTTGCTCTATAAGCTAGTTCAAAAATAATTTCACACTAAAGTTGAACTCACTCTATAAGCTAGTTCAAACAATTTTACACTTGAGTTGAACTAGCTCTATAAGCTTTTACAAATAATTTTATACTAGAGTTGAACTAGCTCTATAGCCTAGTACAAATATTTTTACATTAGAGTTGAACTAGCTGTATAAGCTAGTTAAAATAATTTTACCCTAGAGTTGAAGTAGCTCTATAGCCTAGTACAAAATTTTTTACACTAGAGTTGCACTAGCTCTATAAGCTTGTTCAAATGATTTTACACTAGAGTTGAACTAGCTCTATAAGCTTGTACAAAAAGCTTTTACAATAGAGTTGAACTAGCACTATAGGCTAGTACAAATAATTTTACACTAGAGTTGAACTAGCTCTATAAGCTAGTTCAAACAATTTTACACTAGAGTTGAACTAGCTCTATTGCCTAGTACAAATAATTTTACACTAGAGTTGAACTAGGTTTATAAGCTAGTTCAAATAATTTTACACTAGAGTTGAACTAGCTCTATAATCTAGTTCAAATAATTGTACACTAGTGTTGAACTAGCTCTATAGCATAGTACACATTTTTTTACACTAGAGTTGAACTAGCTCTATAAGCTAGTTCAAACAATTTTACACTAGAGTTGAACTAGCTCTATAGCCTAGTATAAATATTTTTAAACTAGAGTCCAACTGGCTCTATAAGCTAGTTAAAATAATTTTTCACTAGAGTTGAACTAGGTCTATAGCCTTGTACAAATATTTTTACACTAGAGTTGAACTAGCTCTATAGCCTAGTACAAATAAGTTTACACTAGAACTGAACTGGCTCTATAGACTAGTACAAATATTTTTACACTAGAGTTGAACTGGGTCTATAAGCTAGTTAAAGTAATTTTACACTAGAGTTGAACTAGCTCTATAGCCTACTACAAATAATTTTACAGTAGATTTGTACTAGCTCTATTGCCTAGTACAAATAATTTTACACTAGAGTTGAACTAGCTCTATAGTCTAGTACAAATAATTTTTCACTAGAGTTGAACAAGCTCTATAAGCTAGGTCAAAAATAATTTCACATTAGAGTTGAACTCACTCTATAAGCTAGTTCAAACAATTTTACACTTGAGTTGAACTAGCTCTATAAGCTTTTACAAATAATTTTACACTAGAGTTGAACTAGCTCTATAGCCTAGTACAAATAATTTTACACTAGAGTTGAACTAGCTCTATAGCCTAGTACAAATATATTTACATTACAGTTGAACTTGATGTATAAGCTAGTTAAAATAATTTTACCCTAGAGTTGAACTAGCTCTATGGCCTAGTACAAATATTTTTACACTAGAGTTGAACTAGCTCTATAAGCTAGTTCAGAAAAATTTACACTAGAGTTGAACTAGCTCTATAGCCTAGTACAAATAATTTTACACTAGTGTTGAACTAGCTCTATAGCCTAGTACAAATAATTTTACACTAGATTTGAACTAGCTCTATAAGCTAGTTCAAATAATTTTACACAAGGGTTGGACTAGCTCTATAGCCTAGTACAAATAATTTTGCACTAGAGTTCGACTAGCTCTATAAGCTAGTTCAAATCATTTTACTCTAGAGTTTAACTAGCTCTATATCCTAGTACAAATAATTTTACACTAGAGTTGAACTAGCTCTATAAGCTAGTTCAAATAATTTTACACTAGAGTTGAACTAGCTCTGTAGCCTAGTACAAATGTTTTTACATTAGAGTTGAACAAGCTCTATAAGCTAGTTCAAATAGTTTTACACTAGAGTTGAACTAGCTCTATAGCCTAGTATAAATATTTTTAAACTAGAGTCCAACTAGCTCTATAAGCTAGTCAAAATAATTTTACACTAGTGTTGAACTAGCTCTATAGCCTAGTACAAATAATTTTACACTAGAGTTGAACTAGCTCTATAGACAAGTACAAATACTTTTACACTAGAGTTGAACTAGCTATATAAGCTAGTTAAAATAATTTTACACTAGAGTTGAACTAGCTCTATAGCCTAGTACAAATATTTTTACACTAGAGTTGAACTACCTCTATAGCCCAGTACAAATAATTTTACACTAGATTGGAACTTGCTCTATAAGCTAGTTCAAAAATAATTTCACACTAAAGTTGAACTCACTCTATAAGCTAGTTCAAACAATTTTACACTTGAGTTGAACTAGCTTTATAAGCTTTTACAAATAATTTTATACTAGAGTTGAACTAGCTCTATAGCCTAGTACAAATATTTTTACATTAGAGTTGAACTAGCTGTATAAGCTAGTTAAAATAATTTTACCCTAGAGTTGAAGTAGCTCTATAGCCTATTACAAAAAATTTTACACTAGAGTTGCACTAGCTCTATAAGCTTGTTCAGATGATTTTACACTAGATTTGAACTAGCTCTATAGCCTAGTAAACATATTTTTACACTAGAATTGAACTAGCTCTATAATCTAGTTCAAATAATTTTGCACTAGTGTTGAACTAGCTCTATAGCCTAGTACAAATAATTTTACACTAGAGTTGAACTAGCTCTATAAGCTAGTTCAAATAATTTTACACTAGAGTTGAACTAGCTCTATAGCCTAGTACAAATAATTTTAGACTAGAGTTGAACTAGCTCTATAGACAAGTACAAATACTTTTACACTAGAGTTGAACTAGCTATATAAGCAAGTTAAAATAATTTTACACTAGAGTTGAACTAGCTCTATAGCCTAGTACAAATATTTTTACACTAGAGTTGAACTACCTCTATAGCCCAGTACAAATAATTTTACACTAGAGTGGAACTTGCTCTATAAGCTAGTTCAAAAATAATTTCACACTAAAGTTGAACTCACTCTATAAGCTAGTTCAAACAATTTTACACTTGAGTTGAACTAGCTCTATAAGCTTTTACAAATAATTTTATACTAGAGTTGAACTAGCTCTATAGCCTAGTACAAATATTTTTACATTAGAGTTGAACTAGCTGTATAAGCTAGTTAAAATAATATTACCCTAGAGTTGAAGTAGCTCTATAGCCTAGTACAATTTTTTTTACACTAGAGTTGCACTAGCTCTATAAGCTTGTTCAAATGATTTTACACTAGAGTTGAACTAGCTCTATAGCCTAGTAAACATATTTTTACACTAGAATTGAACTAGCTCTATAATCTAGTTCAAATAATTTTGCACTAGTGTTGAACTAGCTCTATAGCCTAGTACAAATAATTTTACACTAGAGTTGAACTAGCTCTATAAGCTAGTTCAAATAATTTTACACTAGAGTTGAACTAGCTCTATAGCCTAGTACAAATAATTTTAGACTAGAGTTGAACTAGCTCTATAGCCTAGTACAAATATTTTTACATTAGAGTTGAAATAGGTCTATAAGCTAGTTAAAATAATTTTACCCTAGAGTTGAACTAGCACTATAGCCTAGTACAAATAATTTTACACTAGAGTTGCACTAGCTCTATAAGCTTGTTCAAATAATTTTACACTAGAGTTGAACTAGCTCTA
>NC_057808.1:144556304-144557644 GCF_018294505.1 Triticum aestivum | reverse complement strand
TATAAGCTAGTTAAAATAGTTTTACCCTAGAGTTGAACTAGCTCTATAGCCTAGTACAAATATTTTTACACTAGAGTTGAACTAGCTCTATAGACTAGTACAAATATTTCTACACTAGAGTTGAACTAGATATATCAGCTAGTTAAAATATTTTTACACTAGAGTTGAACTAGCTCTATTGCCTAGTACAAATAATTTTACACTAGAGTTGAACTAGCTCTATATTCTAGTACAAATAATTTTACACTAGAGTTGAACAAGCTCTACAAGCAAGTTCAAGAATAATTTCACATTAGAGTTGAACTCACTCTATAAGCTAGTTCAAACAATTTTACACTTGAGTTGAACTAGCTCTATAAGCTTTTACAAATAATTTTACACTAGAGTTGACCTAGCTTTATAGCCTAGTACAAATAATTTCACACTAGAGTTGCACTAGCTCTATAAGCTTGTTCAAATAATTTTACACTAGGGTTGAACTAGCTCTATAGCCTAGTACAAATAATTTTACACTAGAGTTGAACTAGCTCTATAGCCTAGTACAAATATTTTTACATTAGAGTTGAACTTGCTCTATATGCTAGTTAAAATAATTTTACCCTAGAGTTGAACTAGCTGTATAGCCTAGTACAAATATTTTTACACTAGAGTTGAACTAGCTATATAGCCTAGTGCAAATAATTCTATATTAGTGTTGAATTAGCTTTAAAAGCTAGTTCAAATAATTTTACACTAGAGTTTAACGAGCTCTATAATATAGTTCAAATAATTTTACACTAGTGTTGAACTAGCTCTACAGCTTAGTACAAAAACTTTTAAACTAGAGTTGAACTAGCTCTATAAGCTAGTTCAAATAAGTTTACACTAGAGTTGAACTAGCTCTATAGCCTACTACAAATATTTTTACACTAGAGTCCAACTAGCTCTATAAGCTAGTACAAATAATTCTACACCAGAGTTGAACTAGATATATAAGCTAGTTAAAATATTTTTACACTAGAGTTGAACTAGCTCTATTGCCTAGTACAAATAATTTTACACTAGAGTTGAACTAGCTCTATAGTCTAGTACAAATAATTTTACACGGGAGTTGAACAAGCTCTATAAGCTAGTTGAAAAATATTTTTACACTAGAGTTGAACTATCTCTATAGCCTAGTAAAAAGAATTTTACACTAGAGTTGAACTAGCTCTCTAAGCTTGTACAAATAATTTTACACTATAGTTGAACCAGCTCTATAGCCTAGTACAAATAATTTTACACTAGAGTTGAACTAGCTCTATAGCCTAGTACAAATATTTTTACATTAGAGTTGAACTTGCTCTATAAGCTAGTTAAAA
>NC_057808.1:144555708-144556294 GCF_018294505.1 Triticum aestivum | reverse complement strand
GTTGAACTATCTCTATAGACTAGTACAAATATTTCTACACTAGAGTTGAACTAGATATATAAGCTAGTTAAAATATTTTTACACTAGAGTTGAACTAGCTCTATTGCCTAGTAAAAATAATTTTACACTAGAGTTGAACTAGCTCTATAGTCTAGTACAAATAATTTTACACTAGAGTTGAACAAGCTCTATAAGCAAGTTCAAAAATAATTTCACATTAGAGTTGAACTCACTCTATAAGCTAGTTCAAACAATTTTACACTTGAGTTGAACTAGCTCTATAAGCTTTTACAAATAATTTTACACTAGAGTTGAACTAGCTCTATAGTCTAGTACAAATAATTTTACACTAGAGTTGCACTAGCTCTATAAGCTTGTTCAAATAATTTTACACTAGAGTTGAACTAGCTCTATAGCCTAGTACAAATAATTTTACACTAGAGTTGAACTAGCTCTATAGCCTAGTACAAATATTTTTACATTAGAGTTGAACTTGCTCTATAAGCTAGTTAAAATAATTTTACCCTAGAGTTGAACTAGCTCTATAGCCTAGTACAAATATTTTTACACTAGAGTTGAACTAGCT
>NC_057808.1:144554179-144555548 GCF_018294505.1 Triticum aestivum | reverse complement strand
AACTAGCTCTATAGCCTAGTACAAATATTTTTACATTACAGTTGAACTTGCTCTATAAGCTCGTCAAAATAATTTTACCCTAGAGTTGAACTAGCTCTATAGCCTAGTACAAATATTTTTACACTAGAGTTGAACTAGCTCTATAAGCTAGTTCAGAAAAATTTACACTAGAGTTGAACTAGCTCTATAGCCTAGTACAAATAATTTTACACTAGAGTTGAACTAGCTCTATAAGCTAGTTCAAATAATTTTACACAAGAGTTGGACTAGCTCTATAGCCTAGTACAAATAATTTTGCACTAGAGTTCAACTAGCTCTATAAGCTAGTTCAAATCATTTTACTCTAGAGTTTAACTAGCTTTATAGCCTAGTACAAATAATTTTACACTAGAGTTCAACTAGCTCTATAAGCTAGTTCAAATAATTTTACACTAGAGTTGAACTAGCTCTGTAGCCTAGTACAAATGTTTTTACATTAGAGTTGAACAAGCTCTATAAGCTAGTTCAAATAGTTTTACACTAGAGTTGAACTAGCTCTATAGCCCAGTACAAATATTTTTACACTAGAGTCCAACTAGCTCTATAAGCTAGTCAAAATAATTTTACACTAGAGTTGAACTAGCTCTATAGCCTAGTACAAATAATTTTACACTAGAGTTGAACTAGCTCTATAGACAAGTACAAATACTTTTACACTAGAGTTGAACTAGCTATATAAGCTAGTTAAAATAATTTTACACTAGAGTTGAACTAGCTCTATAGCCTAGTACAAATATTTTTACACTAGAGTTGAACTCACTCTATAAGCTAGTTCAAACAATTTTACACTTGAGTTCAACTAGCTCTATAAGCTTTTACAAATAATTTTATACTAGAGTTGAACTAGCTCTATAGCCTAGTACAAATATTTTTACATTAGAGTTGAACTAGCTGTATAAGCTAGTACAAATAATTTTACCCTATAGTTGAAGTAGATCTATAGCCTAGTACAAAAAAATTTACACTAGAGTTGCACTAGCTCTATAAGCTTGTTCAAATAATTTTACACTAGAGTTGAACTAGCTCTATAGCCTAGTAAACATATTTTTACACTAGAATTGAACTAGCTCTATAATCTAGTTCAAATAATTTTACACTAGTGTTGAACTAGCTCTATAGCCTAGTACAAATAATTTTACACTAGAGTTGAACTAGCTCTATAAGCTAGTTCAAATAGTTTTACACTAGAGTTGAACTAGCTCTATAGCCTAGTACAAATAATTTTAGACCAGAGTTGAACTAGCTCTATAGCCTAGTACAAATATTTTTACATTAGAGTTGAACTAGGTCTATAAGCTAGTTAAAATAATTTTACCCTAGAGTTGAACTA
>NC_057808.1:144551813-144553238 GCF_018294505.1 Triticum aestivum | reverse complement strand
AGTACAAATATTTTTACACTAGAGTCCAACTAACTCTATAAGCTAGTCAAAATAATTTTACACTAGAGTTGAACTAGCTCTATAGCCTAGTACAAATAATTTTACCCTAGAGTTGCACTAGCTTTATAAGCTTGTTCAAATAATTTTACACTAGAGTTGAACTAGCTCTAAAGCGTAGTACACATATTTTTCCACTAGAGTTGAACTAGCTCTATAAGCTAGTTCAAAAAGATTTACACTAGAGTTGAACTCGCTCTATAGCCTAGTACAAATATTTTTACACTAGAGTTGAACTAGCTCTATAGCCTAGTACATATAATTTTACACTAGAGTTGAACTAGCTCTATAGCCTAGTACAAATATTTTTACATTAGAGTTGAACTTGCTCTATAAGCTAGTTAAAATAATTTTACCCTAGAGTTGAACTAGCTCTATAGCCTAGTACAAATAATTTTACACTAGAGTTGAACTAGCTCTATAGCCTAGTACAAATAATTTTACACTAGAGGGGAACTAGCTCTCTAAGCTAGTTCAAAAATAATATCACACTAGAGTTGAACTCACTCTATAAGCTAGTTCAAACAATTTTACACTTGAGGTGAACTAGCTCTATAAGCTTTCACAAATAATTTTACACTAGAGTTGAACTAGCTCTATAGCCTAGTACATAATTTTCCACTAGAGTTGAACTAGCTCTATAAGCTAGTTCAAAAAGATTTACACTAGAGTTGAACTAGCTCTATAATCTAGTTCAAATAATTTTACACTAGTGTTGAACTAGCTCTATAGCCTAGTACAAATAATTTTACACTAGAAATGAACTAGCTCTATAAGCTAGTTCAAATAATTTTACACAAGGATTGGACTAGCTCTATAGCCTAGTACAAATAATTTTACTCTAGAATTTAACTAGCTCTATAGCCTAGTACAAATAATTTTACACTAGAGTTGAACTATCTCTATAAGCTAGTTCAAATAATTTTACACTAGAGTTGAACCAGCTTTGTAGCCTAGTACAAATATTTTTACACTAGAGTCCAACTAACTCTATAAGCTAGTCAAAATAATTTTACACTAGAGTTGAACTAGCTCTATAGCCTAGTACAAATAATTTTACCCTAGAGTTGCACTAGCTTTATAAGCTTGTTCAAATAATTTTACACTAGAGTTGAACTAGCTCTAAAGCGTAGTACACATATTTTTCCACTAGAGTTGAACTAGCTCTATAAGCTAGTTCAAAAAGATTTACACTAGAGTTGAACTCGCTCTATAGCCTAGTACAAATATTTTTACACTAGAGTTGAACTAGCTCTATAGCCTAGTACATATAATTTTACACTAGAGTTGAACTAGCTCTATAGCCTAGTACAAATATTTTTACATTAGAGTTGAACTTGCTCTATAAGCTAGTTAAAATAATTTTAC
>NC_057808.1:144548205-144550448 GCF_018294505.1 Triticum aestivum | reverse complement strand
TTTACCCTAGAGTTGAACTAGCTATATATTCTAGTACAAATAATTTTACACTAGAGTTGCACTAGCTCTCTAACCTAGTTCAAATAATTTTACACTAGAGTTGAACTAGCTCTATAACCTAGTAAAAAAAAAATTCCACTAGAGTTGAACTAGCTCTATAGCCTAGTACAAATAATTTTACACTAGAGTTGAACTAGCTCTATAAGCTAGTTCAAATAATTTTACACTACAGTTGAACTAGCTCTATAGCCAAGTACAAATAATTTTAGACTAGAGTTGAACTAGCTCTATAGCCTAGTACAAATACTTTTACATTAGAGTTGAACTAGTACTATAAGCTAGTTGAAATAATTTTACCCTAGAGTTGAAATAGCAATATAGCCTAGTACAAATAATTTTACACTAGAGTTGCACTAGCTCTATAAGCTTGTTCAAATAATTTTACACTAGAGTTGAACTAGCTCTATAGCCTAGTACACATATTTTGACACTAGAGTTGAACTAGCTCTATAAGCTACTTAAATGAATTTTGCACTAGAGTTGAACTAGCTCTATAAGCTAGTTCAAATATTTTTACACTAGATTTGAACTAGCTCTATAGCCTAGTACAAATAATTTTACACTAGAGTTGCACTAGCTCTATAACCTAGTAAAAATATTTTAACACTAGACTTGAACTAGCTCTATAGCCTAGTACAAATAATTTTACACTAGAGTTGAACTTCCTCTATAAGCTAGTTAAAATAATTTTACCCTAGAGTTGAACTAGCTCATAGCCTAGTACAAATAATTTTACACTAGAGTTTAACTACCTCTATTAGCTAGTTCAAAAAGATTTACACTAGAGTTGATCTAGCTCTATAATCTAGTTCAAATAATTTTACACTAGTGTTGAACTAGCTCTATAGCCTAGTACAAATAATTTTACACTAGAGTTGAACTAGCTCTATAAGCTAGTTCAAATAATTTTACACAAGGGTTGGACTAGCTCTATAGCCTAGTACAAATAATTTTGCACTAGAGTTCAACTAGCTCTATAAGCTAGTTCAAATAATTTTACTCTAGAGTTTAACTAGCTCTATAGCCTAGTACAAATAATTTTATACTAGAGTTGAACTATCTCTATAAGCTAGTTCAAATAATTTTACACTAGAGTTGAACTAGCTCTGTAGCCTAGTACAAATATTTTTACATTAGAGTTGAACAAGCTCTATAAGCTAGTTCAAATAGTTTTACACTAGAGTTGTACTAGCTCTATAGCCTAGTACAAATATTTTTACACTAGAGTCCAACTAGCTCTATAAGCTAGTCAAAATAATTTTACACTAGAGTTGAACTAGCTCTATAGCCTAGTACAAATAATTTTACACTAGAGTTGAACTAGCTCTATAGACAAGTACAAATATTTTTACACTACAGTTGAACTAGCTATATAAGATAGTTAAAATAATTTTACACTAGAGTTGATCTAGCTCTATAGCCAAGTACAAATAATTTTACACTAGAGTTGAACTAGCTCTATAGCCTAGTACAAATAATTTTACACTAGAGTGGAACTAGCTCTATAAGCTAGTTCAAAAATAATTTCACACTAGAGTTGAACTCACTCTATAAGCTTGTTCAAACAATTTTATACTTGAGTTGAACTAGCTCTATAAGCTTTTACAAATAATTTTCTACTAGAGTTGAACTAGCTCTATAGCCTAGTACAAATATTTTTACATTAGAGTTTAACTAGCTCTATAAGCTAGTTAAAATAATTTTACCCTAGAGTTGAACTAGCTCTATAGCCTAGTACAAATAATTTTACACTACAGTTGCACTAGCTCTATAAGCTTGTTCAAATAATTTTACACTAGAGTTTAACTAGCTCTATAGCATAGTACACATATTTTTACACTAGAGTTGAACTAGCTCTATAATCTAGTTCAAATAATTTTACACTAGTGTTGAACTAGCTCTATAGCCTAGTACAAATAATTTTACACCAGAGTTGAACTAGCTCTATAAGCTAGTTCAAATAATTTTACACTAGAGTTGAACTAGCTCTATAGCCTAGTACAAAGAATTTTAGACAAGAGTTGAACTAGCTCTATAGCCTAGTAGAAATATTTTTACATTAGAGTTGAACTAGGTCTATAAGCTAGTCAGAATAATTTTACCCTAGGGTTGAACTAGCTCTAGAGCCTAGTACAAATAATTTTACACTAGAGTTGAACTAGCTCTATAAGCTTTTTCAAATA
>NC_057808.1:144545524-144547982 GCF_018294505.1 Triticum aestivum | reverse complement strand
CTCACTCTATAAGCTAGTTCAAACAATTTTACACTTGAGTTGAACTAGCTCTATAAGCTTTTACAAATAATTTTACACTAGAGTTGAACTAGCTCTATAGCCTAGTACATATAATTTTACACTAGAGATGAACTCACTCTATAAGCTAGTTCAAACAATTTTACACTTGAGTTGAACTAGCTCTATAAGCTTTTACAAATATTTTTATACTAGAGTTGAACTAGCTCTATAGCCTAGTACAAATATTTTTACACTAGAGTTGAACTAGGTCTATAAGCTAGTTAAAATAATTTTACCCTAGAGTTGAACTAGCTCTATAGCCTAGTACAAATAATTTTAGACTAGAGTTGAACTAGCTCTATAGCCTAGTACAAATATTTTTACATTAGAGTTGAACTAGGTCTATAAGCTAGTTAAAATAATTTTACCCTAGAGTTGAACTAGCTCTATAGCCTAGTACAAACAATTTTACACTAGAGTTGCACTAGCTCTATAAGCTTGTTCAAATAATTTTACACTAGAGTTGAAGTAGCTCCATAGCCTAGTACAAATAATTTTACACTAGAGTTGAACTAGCTCTATAGACAAGTACAAATATATTTACACTAGAGTTGAACTAGCTATATAAGCTAGTTATAATAATTTTACACTAGAGTTGAACTAGCTCTATAGCCTCGTACCAATAATTTTACACTAGAGTTGAGCTAGCTCTATAGCCTAGTACAAATAATTTTACACTAGAGTGGAATTAGCTCTATAAGCTAGTTCAAAAATAATTTCACACTAGAGTTGAACTCACTCTATAAGCTAGTTCAAACAATTTTACACTTGAGTTGAACTAGCTCTATAAGCTTTCACAAATAATTTTACACTAGAGTTGAACTAGCTCTATAGCCTAGTACATATAATTTTACACTAGAGTTGAACTAGCTCTATAGCCTAGTACAAATATTTTTACATTAGAGTTCAACTTGCTCTATAAGCTACTTAAAATAATTTTACCCTAGAGTTGAACTAGCTCTATAGCCTAGTACAAATAATTTTACACTAGAGTTGAACTAGCTCTATAAGCTAGTTCAAAAAGATTTACACTAGAGTTGAACTAGCTCTATAATCTAGTTCAAATAATTTTACACTAGAGTTGAACTAGCTCTATAGCGTAGTACAAATATTTTTACATTAGAGTTCAACTTGCTCTATAAGCTAGTTAAAATAATTTTACCCTAGAGTTGAACTAGCTCTATAGCCTAGTACAAATAATTTTACACTAGAGTTGAACTAGCTCTATAAGCTAGTTCAAAAAGATTTACACTAGAGTTGAACTAGCTCTATAATCTAGTTCAAATAATTTTACACTAGTGTTGAACTAGCTCTATAGCCTAGTACAAATAATTTTACACTAGAGTTGAACTAGCTCTATAAGCTAGTTCAAATAATTATACACAAGGGTTGGACTAGCTCTATAGCCTAGTACAAATAATTTTGCACTAGAGTTCAACTAGCTCTATAAGCTAGTTCAAAAAAATTGACTCTAGAGTTTAACTAGCTCTATAGCCTAGTACAAATAATTTTACACTAGAGTTGAACTATCTCTATAAGCTAGTTCAAATAATTTTACACTAGAGTTGAACTAGCTTTGTAGCCTAGTACAAATTTTTTTACATTAGAGTTGAACAACCTCTATAAGCTAGTTCAAATAGTTTTACACTAGAGTTGAACAAGCTCTATAGCCAAGTACAAATATTTTTACACTAGAGTCCAACTAACTCTATAAGCTAGTCAAGATAATTTTACACTAGAGTTGAACTAGCTCTATAGCCTAGTACAAATAATTTTACACTAGAGTTGCACTAGCTCTATAAGCTTGTTCAAATAATTTGACACTAGAGTTGAACTTGCCCTATAGAGTAGTACACATATTTTTACACTAGAGTTGAACTAGCTCTGTAACCTAGTTCAAATAATTTTACACTAGAGTTGAACTAGCTCTATAACCTAGTAAAAATATTTTTCCACTAGAGTTGAACCAGCTCTATTGCCTAGTACAAATAATTTTACACTAGAGTTGAACTAGCTCTATAGCTTAGTACAAATAATTTTACACTAGAGTGGAACTAGCTCTATAAACTAGTTCCAAAATAATTTCACACTAGAGTTGAAGTCACTCTATAAGCTAGTTCAAACAATTTTACACTTGAGTTGAACTAGCTCTATAAGCTTTTACAAATAATTTTGTACTAGAGTTGAACTAGCTCTATAGCCGAGTACAAATATTTTTACATTAGAGTTGAACTAGCTCTACAAGCTAGTTAAAATAATTTTACCCTAGAGTTGAACTAGCTCTATAGCCTAGTACAAATAATTTTACACTAGAGTTGCACTAGCTCTATAAGCTTGTTCTAATAATTTTACACTAGAGTTGAACTAGCTCTATAGCCTAGTACACATATTTTTACAA
>NC_057808.1:144533333-144545514 GCF_018294505.1 Triticum aestivum | reverse complement strand
CTAGCTCTATAGCCTAGTACAAATATTTTTACATTAGAGTTGAACTAGGTCTATAAGCTAGTTAAAATAATTTTACCCTAGAGTTGAACTAGCTCTATAGCCTAGTACAAACAATTTTACACTAGAGTTGCACTAGCTCTATAAGCTTGTTCAAATAATTTTACACTAGAGTTGAAGTAGCTCCATAGCCTAGTACAAATAATTTTACACTAGAGTTGAACTAGCTCTATAGACAAGTACAAATATATTTACACTAGAGTTGAACTAGCTATATAAGCTAGTTATAATAATTTTACACTAGAGTTGAACTAGCTCTATAGCCTCGTACCAATAATTTTACACTAGAGTTGAGCTAGCTCTATAGCCTAGTACAAATAATTTTACACTAGAGTGGAATTAGCTCTATAAGCTAGTTCAAAAATAATTTCACACTAGAGTTGAACTCACTCTATAAGCTAGTTCAAACAATTTTACACTTGAGTTGAACTAGCTCTATAAGCTTTCACAAATAATTTTACACTAGAGTTGAACTAGCTCTATAGCCTAGTACATATAATTTTACACTAGAGTTGCACTAGCTCTATAAGCTTGTTCTAATAATTTTACACTAGAGTTGAACTAGCTCTATAGCCTAGTACACATATTTTTACAATAGAGTTGAACTAGCTCTATAACCTAGTTCAAATAATTTTACACTAGAGTTGAACTAGCTCTATAACCTAGTAAAAATATTTTTCCACTAGAGTTGAACTAGCTCTATAGCCTAGTACAAATAATTTTACACTAGAGTTGAACTAGCTCTATAAGCTAGTTCAAATAATTTTACACTATAGTTGAACTAGCTCTATAGCCAAGTACAAATAATTTTAGACTAGAGTTGAACTAGCTCTATAGCCTAGTACAAATATTTTTACATTAGAGTTGAACTAGTACTATAAGCTAGTTAAAATAATTTTACCCTAGAGTTGAACTAGCTCTATAGCCTAGTGCAAATAATTTTACACTAGAGTTGCACTAGCTCTATAAGCTTGTTCAAATAATTTTACACTAGAGTTGCACTAGCTCTATAAGCTTCTAGTTAGTTTACTTTTCTTGCTGTTGTAATAATTAAAAAGAAAACCCAAAAAGATTTCCCGTTCTTCTTTTGCTTGTTGGGAGCTTTCCTTTGTAAATAGTCTATTTCTTTTCTTTTCTTTGGGGGTCGATAGGAGAAGATCATAATGAAATTGTTGTAGTGGCTCTTATATGCATTATTGTTGATTTAACCAAGAGCCCATATTGCCTTGTCTTCTCCTGTTTATTGAATGCTCGCAGATTCCAGCTTAGTCCAATGCACGTGCACTCTTATTATTTTCACATCGTTCGGTCGTGCATGTCAAAGGCAATTATGACGATATATGATGGACTGACTGAGATGAGAGAAGCTGGTATGAACTCGACCTCTCTTATTTTTGTAAATATGATTAGTTCATCGTTCCTGATTCATCCTATTATGAATAAACGTGTTTGCAATGACAATTAGAGATTATAGTTGCTCGTTCCATGCTTGATTAGCTATGAGTTATAATGTTTTACCTTGCGTGCCAACATGCTATTAAAAATGGTTGTGATGTGGTATGATGGGGTAGTATCCTCCTTTGAATGATTCAAGTGACTTGACTTGGCACATGTTCACACATGTAGTTGAAACAAATCAACATAGCCTTCATGATATTTATGTTCATGGTGGATTATATCCTACTCATGCTTGCACTCAATGTTTATTAATTTTAATGCATGTTCATGACTGTTGTCGCTCTCTAGTTGGTCGCTTCCCAGTCTTTTGCTAGCCTTCACTTGTACTAAGCGGGAATACTGCTTGTGCATCCAATCCCTTAAACCCCAAAGTTATTCCATATGAGTCCACCATACCTTCCTATATGCGGTATCTACCTGCCGTTCCAAGTAAATTTGTATGTGCCAAATTCTAAACCTTCAAATGAAATTCTGTTTTGTATGCTCGAATAGCTCATGTATCAACTAGGGCTGTCCGTATCTTCCATGCTAGGCGGGTTATTCTCAAGAGGAGTGGACTCCGCTCCTCACTCATGAGAAAATGGCTGGTCACCGGGATGCCCAGTCCCATGCTTTATGCAATCTAAATCAAAATAATTGCCAACAAAACTCCCCCTGGGACTGTTGCTAGTTGGAGGCACTCGTTGTTTCAAGCAAGCCATGGATTGATGCTTGTTGGTGGGGGGGGGAGTATAAACTTTACCATTCTATTTGGGAACCGCCTCTAATGTGTGTAGCATGGAAGATATCGCCATCTCTTGGTTGTTATGTTGACAATGGAAGTATGCCCCTCAAAATATTATTTATCTCTATTTCAAAACTGAGCTCTGGCACCTCTACAAATCCTTGCTTCCCTCTGCGAAGGGCCTATCTATTTACTTTTATGTTGAGTCATCACCCTCTTATTAAAAAGCACCAGCTGGAGAGCACTGCTGTCATTTGCATCCATTACTATTAATTTATATTGGGTATGGCTATGACTGGATCTCTTTTACCATGAATTACAATGTTTAGTCAGTCCTTGATCTTTAAAGGTGCTCTGCATTTATGTTTTGCGGTCTCAGAAAGGGCTAGCGAGATACCATCTTGTTATATCGTATCATGATTGTTTTGAGAAAGTGTTGTCATCCGAGATTTATTATTATTGCTCGCTAGTTGATTATGCCATTGACCTGAGTAAACATGAGACCTAAATGTTATTGTGAATATGGTTAGTCATGATCTTTGCTGAAAACTTGAATGCTGGCTTTACATATTTACAACAACAAGAGCAAACAGAGTTTGTAAAAGTTTTTCTTTATCACTTTCAGTTTATCAACTGAATTGCTTGAGGACAAGCAAAGGTTTAAGCTTGGGAGAGTTGATACGTCTCCGTCGTATCTACTTTTCCAAACACTTTTGCCCTTGTTTTGGACTCTAACTTGCATGATTTGAATGGAACTAACCCGGACTGACGCTGTTTTCAGCAGAATTGCCATGGTGTTATTTATGTGCAGAAACAAAAGTTCTCGGAATGACCTGAAACGCCATGGAACTTATTTTTGGAAAATATTAAAAATACTGGAAGAAGAATCCATGTCAGGGGGCCCACACCCTGTCCACGAGGGTGGGGCGCGCCCCCTGCCTCGTGGGCCCCCTGACGCTCCACCGACCTCAACTCCAACTCCATATATTCGTGTTCGGGGAGAAAAAAATGAGAAAGAAGGATTCATCATGTTTTACGATACGGAGCCACTGCCAAGCCCTAAAACCTCTCGGGAGGGCTGATCTGGAGTCCGTTCGGGGCTCCGGAGAGGGGAATCCGTCGCCGTCATCATCATCAACCATCCTCCATCAGCAATTTCATGATCCTGACCGCTGTGCGTGAGTAACTCCATCGTAGGCTTGCTGGACGGTGATGGGTTGGATGAGATTTATCATGTAATTGAGTTAGTCTTGTTAGGGTTTGATCCCTAGTATCCATTATGTTCTAAGATTGATGTTGCTATGACTTTGCTATACTTAATGCTTGTCACTAGGGCCCGAGTGCCATGATTTCAGATCTGAACCTATTATGATTTCATGAATATATGTGAGTTCTTGATCCTATCTTGCAAGTCTATAGTCACCTACTATGTGTTATGATCCGGCAACCCCGAAGTGACAATAATCGGGACCACTCCCGGTGATGACCATAGTTTGAGGAGTTCATGTATTCACTATGTGTTAATGGTTTGGTCCGGTACTATATTAAAAGGAGGCCTTAATATCCCTTAGTTTCCGTTAGGACCCCACTGCCACGGGAGGGTTGGACAAAAGATGTCATGCAAGTTCTTTTTCCATAAGCACGTATGACTATATTCGGAATACATGCCTACATTACATTGATGAATTGGAGCTAGTTCTGTGTCACCCTATGTTATGGTTGTTACATGATGAACCGCATCTGGCATAATTCTCCGTCACCGATCCAATGCCTACTATCTTTTCACATATTGTGCTTCTCTTATTTACTTTTCCGTTGCTACTGTTACAATCACTACAAAACCCAAAAATATTACTTTTGCTACTGTTACCGTTACTTACATACTATTTTGCTACTAAATACTTTGCTGCAGATACTAAGTTATCCAGGTGTGGCTGAATTGAAAACTCAGTTGCTAATACTTGAGAATATTCTTTGGCTCCCCTTGTGTCGAATCAATAAATTTGGGTTGAATACTCTACCCTCAAAAACTGTTGCGACCCCCTATACTTGTGGGTTATCACACCCCTGCCGGCCACCCAAACAAGGGCCCCTTGGCGACCTTGCCGGCCTTCGCGGCCTTGCCGGACCGCTCGACCTTGCCCATCACCGTGAGGTTGTGGTCCAAGCCGGGGCGAAGCCTCATGATGTTGGCCGCTTTCGTGAAGAGCCAGGCCGACCTCACCTTGTTGTGCAGCGGGGCCAATCATCTCGAGGGTGAGCCCGGCCTCGGTGAGCCGAAGAATCCTGGTGGTGGCGACCGGGAGCTTCGCATCGTCGGCATAAACATCGCTCCAGTCACTTCTGCGAACCGGCGGCGCCTGGCGAACCTGGCAGAATGCTTGTGGATCCTCCTCTCAATCCAGCACCACCGGCCCCACCACTCCTCCCACCTCTCCTTCTGAGCGCCCTCCGGGTATGTCCCCTTGGACCTTGGGATCCAGGCGACACAACCGAAAAATGGCGCCCCCCTTTTGGATCCGATGGAAGAAGTAGTGGTGGAAGAGCGCTGTGTTCGGATGCACCCCGACGAAGCCCTTGTAGAGATGCGCAAAAAGAACCATGCACGCCACGGCGTTTGGGGTAAAATCCAGAAGGTGGAAGCCGTAGGTGTGCATGATGTCATTGAAGAAATCAGAGAAGGGGGGCCAGAGGCCGCAAGAAAAGTAGTCGACAAAGAATGGGTACCGATTCGGGCCGGCTTTGGCGAAAGCAGCAGGGATGACGCGCATGGTCGGGTGCCCCATCGTCTCCCCCCCCCCCGTCTTGCACCCCCACGGGTGCTTGAAGTAGTCCCGGAGATGGATCGAGTCGACCGCCGTGGGGAAGTAGGCGGACTGCGTCCACCATACCGCCAACTCGCGCTCCGGCGGCTCCGGCGCCCCAGCATCCTTGGCCACCCCCTTGCCCTTGCTGGTTTTGGGTGCCATGGCGGCTGCGTGAGGCGAAGGGGGGAGAACGACGAAGACACGGTGGCTGCGAGCGAAGGCAAAATCTTGAGAGGGAGGAAGAAAGAGGTGGCAGTTGCGAGATTGGGGAAGATGCAATTGGGATGAATGAGCAGCATGCCCGCGGTTATTCCTTTTTACGGGGAAGGCGCGGGCAGCCTCTGTTTTCCCAATAACTGCGATGTGACGCAGGCGTGCGGAGACCACCCCACGCATGACCCCCACACCACACACGACCCTCCACGTCGCGCGTTCAACGCGGGTCGTGGGGAAGCGCAGCGGACTAAAAGTTACTGCGGTAAAATCCACCCCACCTGCCCGCGCACCGTTCTGGGCCTAGCCCAACAACGTGTCGCGCTTATGTGTGTCGGTGTACAAAAGTAGGGGCTCTCCTTTTGACCCCTTTACTTGTGCACGGGCATTCAGAGCCGCGCCCGCAGCCACACTTAGCAGGGCAGAGGAGGGAAGCCGGAGAGAAGCCAGAGCACAAGGCGACCAGAGGCAACGCCAAGACCAGAGACACTAAAGGACGAAGGGGCGAGGCGGACTCCCCTGGCAAGGCCCTTGCCGGGGCGGCCTCCGCGGCCCCGGCAAGAGCCTTGCCGGGGCGAGTTGCCCAACACCAGCAGAGCGAGCCACCCTTGAGCCCAGGAGTTCCAGATACCGCCAATAACTACACTGGAACCAAGGCTCGGGAGGCACCTCCGCGATGGCATGCAGATCTTCGTCAAGATCATGAACACACAAGATCAGATAAGGATCTGAAGTCGGTGGCCCTCGGCGGGATCCCAGCTGAGGGAATCCCCGAGACCCCCAAACAAGATCCTTGCCGGGGACGACCACGACGCCACGGCAAGACCCTTGCCAGGGCCCCGGCAAGACACTTGCCAAGGGCACCAGTGGGGCTGCAGCCAGGCCCACGTCTGCCAAGACGCCACCGCCGTCCCCATGCAGCTGCTAGCTCAACCAGCTGGGCAGGCACCTGCGTGGCGGCGAGCGGCCCGTACATCGACCCAACAAGCACCTGCGTGGTGACATGCACATCTTCATGAAGGCTCCACCACCGCGCCAGCCCAGCCGCCAGCCAACGTGGCGCAGCAACGCCTCGTCGGCTCGGACGCGCGTCGGAACCAGGCGAGGCGGCGACAGCTGGGACGTGCTTCCTTGCCGTCCCCGATAAAGCGGGAGGGGCACGTCGGAAGCGCATTAAATGCATTTGTCCGACGGTGCGAGAGGATAGACTCATCCACTGTAGACCTTTCCGCCTCTTGTGTGCCACTATGGCAACCCCTTTTCCTATAAAAGGAGGCCCGAAAATGATCTGTGTGCTTCCTGTCAAACCCGCTCTTTGCACAACCCCGCGCCCGCCAACCGTCGAAGGGATCCCAATGACTGCATAGGTGTCGATTTGCCCCGACAACTAGAGTTGAACTAGCTCTATAAGCTTGTACAAATAATTTTACAATAGAGTTGAACTACCTCTATAGGCTAGTACAAATAATTTTACACTAGGGTTGAACTAGCTCTATACACTATTTCAAATAATTTTACACTAGAGTTGAACTAGCTCTGTAAGCTAGTTCAAATAATTTTACACTAGAGTTGAACTAGCTCTATAAGCTAGTTCAAATAATTTTACACTAGAGTTGAACTAGCTCTTTAGCCTAGTACAAATATTTTTACACTAGAGTCGAACTAGCTCTATAAGCTAGTTAAAATAATTTTACACTAGACTTCAACTAGCTCTATTGCCTAGTAGAAATAATTTGACACTACAGTTGAACTAGCTCTATAGACTAGTACAAATATTTTTAATATAGAGTTGAACTAGCTCTATAAGCTAGTTAAAATAATTTTACACTAGAGTTGAACTAGCTCTATAGCCTAGTACAAATAATTTTACACTAGAGCTGAACTAGCTCTATAGCCTAGTACAAATAATTTTACACTAGAGTTGAACTAGCTCTATAAGCTTGTAAACATAATTTCACACTACAGTTGAACTCGCTCTATAAGATAGTTCAAATAATTTTACACTAGAGTTGAACTAGCTCTATAAGTTTGTACAAATAATTTTACACTAGAGTTGAACTAGCTCGATAGCCTAGTACAAATATTTTTACACTAGAGTTGAACTAGCTTTATAGCCAAGGACAAATAAATTTACACTAGACTTAAACTAGCTCTATAGCCTACTACAAATAATTTTACACTAGAGTTGAACTAGATCTATAAGCTAGTTCAAATAACTTTACACTAGAGGTAAACTAGCTCTATAGCCTAGTACAAATAATTTTACACTAGAGTTGAACTAGCTATATAGCCTAGTACTAATAATTTTACACTAGAGTTGAACTAGCTCTATAATCTAGTTCAAATAATTTCACAATAGACTTGAACTAGCTCTATAAGCTAGTTCAAATTTTTTTACACTAGAGTTGAACTAGCTCTATAGCCTAGTAGAAATATTTTTACACTATAGTCGAACTAGCTCTATACGCTAGTTAAAATAATTTTACACTATAGTTCAACTAGCTCTATAGCCTAGTAAAAATAATTTTACACTACAGTTGAACTAGCTTTATAGACAAGTACAAATATTTTTACACTAGAGTTGAACTAGCTCTATAAGCTAGTTAAAATAATTTTACACTAGAGTTGAACTAGCTCTATAACCTAGTACTAATAGTTTTACACTAGAGCTGAACTAGCTCTATAGCCTATTACAAATAATTTTACACTAAAGTTGAACTAGGTATATAAGCCTGTAAACATAATTTCACACTACAGTTGAACTCGCTCTATAAGATGCTTCAATTGATTTTGCACTAGAGTTGAACTAGCTCTATAAGTTTGTTCAAATAATTTTACACTAGAGTTGAACTAGCTCCATAGCCTAGTACAAATATTTTTACACCAGAGTTGAACTAGCTCTATAAGCTAGTTAAAATAATTTTACCCTAGAGTTGAACTAGCTCTATGGCCTAGTACAAATAATTTTACACTAGACTTAAACTAGCTCTATAGCCTAGTACAAATAATTTTACACTAGAGTTGAACTAGCTCTATAAGCTAGTTCAAAAAACTTTTCACTAGAGGTAAACCAGCTCTATAGCCTAGTACAACTAATTTACACTAGAGTTGAACTAGCTCTATAAGCTAGTTAAAATAATTTTATTCTAGAGTTGAACTAGCTCTATAGCCTAGTACAAATAATCTTACACTAGAGTCGAACTAGCTCTATAATCTAGTTCAAATAATTTTACACTAGAGTTGAACTAGCTCTATAAGCTAGTTCAAATAATTTTACACTAGAGTTGAAGTAGCTCTATAAGCTTGTACAAATAATTTTACAATAAAGTTGTTCTAGCTCAATAAGCTAGTATAAATAATTTTACACTTGAGTTGAACTAGCTCTATACGCTAGTTCAAATAATTTTACACTAGAGTTGAACCAGCTCTATATTCTAGTTAAAATAATTTTACACTATTGTTGAACTAGCTCTATAAGCTACTTAAAATAATTGTACACTAGAGTCGAACTAGCTCTATAGCCTAGTACAAATAATTTTACGCCAGAGCTGAACTAGCTCTATAGCCTAGTACAAATAATTTTACACTAGAGTTGAACTAGGTATATAAGCCTGTAAACATAATTGCACACTACAGTTGAACTCGCTCTATAAGATGGTTCAAATAATTTTACACTAGAGTTGAACTAGCTCGATAGCCTAGTACAAATATTTTTACACTAGAGTCGAACTAGCTCTATAAGCTAGTTAAAATAATTTTACCCTAGAGTTGAACTAGCTCTATACGCTAGTTAAAATAATTTTACACTAGACTTAAACTAGCTCTATAGCCTAGTACAAATAATTTTACACTAGAGTTGAACTAGCTCTATAAGCTAGTTCAAATAACTTTACACTAGAGGTAAACTATCTCCATAGCCTAGTACAAATAATTTACACCAGAGTTGAACTAGCTCTATAAGCTAGTTAAAATAATTTTACTCTAGAGTTGAACTAGCTCTGTAGCCTAGTACAAATAATTTTACACTAGAGTTGAACTAGCTCTATAATCTAGTTCAAATAATTGTACACTAGAGTTGAACTAGCTCTATAAGCTAGTTCAAATAATTTTACACTAGAGTTGAAGTAGCTCTATAGATTAGTACAAATATTTCTACACGAGAGTTGAACTAGCTCTATAAGCTAGTTAAAATAATTTTACACTAGTGTTGAACTAGCTCTATAAGTTTGTAAATACAATTTCGCACTAAAGTTGAACTCGGTCTATAAGTTAGTCCAAATAATTTTACACTAGAGTTGAACTAGCTCTATAAGTTTGTACAAATAATTTTACACTAGAGTTGAACTAGCTCGATAAGCTTGTACAAATAATTTTACAATAGAGTTGAACTAGCTCTATATGCTAGTTCCAATAATTTTACGGTAGAGTTGAACTAGCTCTATAATCTAGTTCAAATAATTTTACACTAGAGTTGAATTAGCACTATAGCCTAGTACAACTAATTTTATACTAGAGTTGAACTTGCTCTATAGCCTAGTACAAATAATTTTACACTAGAGTGAACTAGCTCTATAGCTTAGTAAAAATATTTTTACACTAGAGTCGAACTAGCTCTATAAGCTAGTTACTATAATTTTACACTAGAGTTCAACTAGCTCTATAGCCTAGTACAAATGATTTTACACTACAATTGAACTAGCTCTATAGTCTAGTACAAATAATTTTACACTAGAGTTGAACTAGCTCTATAAGCTAGTTAAAATAATTTTACACTAGAGTTGAACTAGCTCTATAGCCTAGTACAAATAATTTTAGACAAGAGTTGAAATAGCTCTATAGCCTAGTACAAATAATTTTACACTTGAGTTGAATTAGGTCCATAAGCTTGTAAAAATAATTTCACACTAAACTTGAACTCACTCTATAAGTTTGTATAAATAATTTTACACTAGAGTTGAAATAGCTGTATAGCCTAGTACAAATATTTTTACACTAGAGATGAACTTGCTCTATAAGCTAGTTAAAATAATTTTACCCTAGAGTTGAACTAGCTCTATTGCCTAGTACAAATAATTTTACACTAAAGTTGAACTAGCTCTATAAGCTCGTAAAAATAATTTCACACTATTGTTAAACAAGCTCTATAAGCTAGTTCGAATAATTTTACACTAGAGTTAAACTAGCTCTATAAGCTTGTACAAATAATTTTACACCAGAGTTGAACTTGCTCTAAAGCCTAGTACAAATATTTTTACACTATAGTCGAACTAGCTCTATAGCCTAGTACAAATAATTTTACACTAGAGTTCAACTAGCTCTATAGCTTAGTACAAATAATTTTACACTAGAGTTGAACTAGCTCTATAAGCTAGTTCAAATAACTTTACACTAGAGGTAAACTAGCTCTATAGCCTAGTAAAAATAATTTACACTAGAGTTGAACTAGCTCTATAAGCTAGTTAAAATAATTTTACCCTAGAGTTGAACTAGCTCTATATCCTAGTACAAATAATTTTACACTAGAGTTGAACTAGCTCTATAATCTAGTTCAAACAATTTTACACTAGATTTGAACTAGCTCTATAAGCTTGTACAAATAATTTTACAATAGAGTTGAACTAGCTCTATAGGCTAGTACAAATAATTTTACACTAGAGTTGAACTAGCTCTATACGCTAGTTCAAATAATTTTACACTACAGTTGAACCAACTCTATAATCTAGTTAAAATAATTTTACACTAGAGTTCAACTAGCTGTATAAGCTAGTTCAAATAATTTACAGTAGAGTTGAACTAGCTCTATAGCCAAGTACAAATATTTTTACACTAGATTCGAACTAGCTCTATAAGCTAGTTAAAATAATTTTACACTAGAGTTCAACTAGCTCTATAGCCTAGTACAAATAATTCTATACTAGAGTTGAAAAAGCTCTATAGACGAGTACAAATATTTCTACACTATAGTTGAACTAGCTCTATAAGCTAGTTAAAATAATTTTACACTAGTGTTGAACTAGCTCTATAGCTTAGTACAAATGATTTTAAACTAGAGTTGAACTAGCTCTATAGCCTAGTACTAATAATTTTACAATAGAGTTGAACTAGTTCTATAAGTTTGTATAAATAATTTCACACTAATGTTGAACTCGGCCTATAAGCTAGTTCAAATAATTTTACACTAGAGTTGAACTAGCTCTATAAGTTTGTACAAATAATTTTACACTAGAGTTCAACTAGCTCTATAAGTTCGTAGAAATAATTTTACAATAGAGTTGAACTAGCTCTATATGATAGTTCTAATAATTTTACACTATAGTTGAACTAGCTCTATAATCTAGTTCAAATAATTTTACACTAGAGTGAACTAGCTCTATAGCCTAGTACACATATTTTTACACTAGAGTCGAACTAGCTCTATAAGCTAGTTAAAATAATTTTACACTAGAGATGAACTAGCTCTAGCCTAGTACAAATAATTTTACACTAGAGTTGAACTAGCTCTATAGCCTAGTACAAATAATTTTACACTAGAGTTGAACTAGCTCTACAAGCTTGTAATAATAATTTCACACTACAGTTGAACTCGCTCTATAAGCTAGTTCAAATACTTTTACACTAGACTTGAACTAGCTCTATAAGTTTCTATAAATAATTTTACACTAGAGTTGAAATAGCTCTATAGCCTAGTACAAATATTTTTACACTAGAGTTGAACTAGCTCTATAAGCTAGTTAAAATAATTTTAACTAGCTCTATAGCCTAGTACAAATAATTTTACACTAGAGTTGAACTAGATCTATAAGCTTGTATAAATAATTTCACACTAGAGTTAAACAAGCTCTATAAGCTAGTTCAAATAATTTTAGACTAGATTTAAACTAGCTCTATAAGCTTGTACAAATAATTGTACACTAGAGTTGAA
>NC_057808.1:144529751-144532868 GCF_018294505.1 Triticum aestivum | reverse complement strand
CACTAGAGTGAACTAGCTCTATGGCCTAAAACACATATTTTTACACTAGAGTCGAACTAGCTCTATAAGCTAGTTAAAATAATTTTACACTAGAGTTCAACTAGCTCTATAGCCTAGTACAAATAATTTTACACTACGGTTGAACTAGCTCTATAGCCTAGTACAAATAATTTTACACTAGAGTTGAACTAGCTCTATAGCCTAGTACTAATAATTTTACACTAGAGTTGAACTAGCTCTATAAGATTATAAATATAATTTCACACTAAAGTAGAACTCGGTCTATAAGTTAGTTCAAATAATTTTACACTAGAGTTGAACTAGCTCTATAAGTTTGTACAAATAATTTTACACTAGAGTTGAACTAGCTCGATAAGCTTGTACAAATAATTTTACAATAGAGTTCAACTAGCTCTATATGCTAGTTCCAATAATTTTACAGTAGAGTTGAACTAGCTCTATAATCTAGTTCAAGTAATTTTACACTAGAGTTGAATTAGCTCTATAGCCTAGTACGAGTAATTTTATACTAGAGTTCAACTTGCTCTATAGCCTAGTACAAATAATTTTACACTAGAGTGAACTAGCTCTATAGCCTAGTACAAATATTTTTACACTAGAGTCGAACTAGCTCTATAAGCTAGTTACTATAATTTTACACTAGAGTTCAACTAGCTCTATAGCCTAGTACAAATGATTTTACACTACAGTTGAACTAGGTCTATAGTCTAGTACAAATAATTTTACACTAGAGTTGAACTAGCTCTATAAGCTAGTTAAAATAATTTTACACTAGAGTTGAACTAGCTCTATAGCCTAGTACAAATAATTTTACACTAGAGTTGAACTAGCTCTATAGCCTAGTACAAATAATTTTACACTTGAGTTGAATTAGGTCCATAAGCTTGTAAAAATAATTTTACACTAAAGTTGAACTCGCTCTATAAGTTTGTATAAATAATTTTACACTAGAGTTCAAATAGCTCTATAGCCTAGTACAAATATTTTTACACTAGAGATGAACTAGCTCTATAAGCTAGTTAAAATAATTTTACCCTAGAGTTGAACTAGCTCTATAGCCTAGTACAAATAATTTTACACTAGAGTTGAACTAGCTCTATAAGCTTGTAAAATAATTTCACACTAGAGTTAAACAAGCTTTATTATCTAGTTCAAATAGTTTTACACTAGAGTTAAACTAGCTCTATAAGCTTGTACAAATAATTTTACACCAGAGTTGAACTTGCTCTATAGCCTAGTACAAATATTTTTACACTATAGTCGAACTAGCTCTATGGCCTAGTACAAATAATTTTACACTAGAGTTCAACTAGCTCTATAGCCTAGTACAAATAATTTTACACTAGAGTTGAACTAGCTCTATAAGCTAGTTCAAATAACTTTACACTAGAGGTAAACTAGCTCTATAGCCTAGTACAAATAATTTACACTAGAGTTGAACTAGCTCTATAAGCTAGTTAAAATAATTTTACACTAGTGTTGAACTAGCTCTATAGCTTAGTCCAAATAATTTTAAACTAGAGTTGAACTAGCTCTATAGCCTAGTACTAATAATTTTACACTAGAGTTGAACTAGTTCTATAAGTTTGTATAAACAATTTCACACTAATGTTGAACTCGGCCTATAAGCTAGTTCAAATAATTTTACACTAGAGTTGAACTAGCTCTATTAGTTTGTACAAATAATTTTACACTAGAGTTGAACTAGCTCTATAAGTTTGTACAAATAATTTTACAATAGAGTTGAACTAGCTCTATATGATAGTTCCAATAATTTTACACTAGAGTTGAACTAGCTCTATAATCTAGTTCAAATAATTTTACACTATAGTTGACCTAGCTCTATAGCCTAGTACAAATAATTTTACACTAGAGTGAACTAGCTCTATATCCTAGTACACATATTTTTACACTAGAGTCGAACTAACTCTATTAGTTTGTACAAATAATTTTACACTACAGTTGAACTAGCTCTATTGTCTAGTACAAATATTTTTACACTAGAGGTTAACTAGCTCTATAAGCTAGTTAAAATAATTTTACACTAGAGTTGAACTAGCTCTATAGCCTAGTACAAATAATTTTACACTAGATTTGAACTAGCTCTTTAAGCATGTAAAAATAATTTCACACTACAGTTGAACTCTCTCTATAAGCTAGGTCAAATAATTTTACACTAGAGTTAAACTAGCTCTATAAGTTTGCATAAATAATTTTACACTAGAGTTGAACTAGCTCTATAAGCTAGCTCAAATAACTTTACACTAGAGGTAAACTAGCTCTATAGCCTAGTACAAATAATTTACACTAGAGTTGAACTAGCTTTATAAGCTAGTTAAAATAATTTTACACTAGTGTTGAACTAGCTCTATAGCTTAGTGCAAATAATTTTAAACTAGAGTTGAACTAGCTCTATAGCCTAGTACTAATAATTTTACACTAGAGTTGAACTAGTTCTATAAGTTTGTATAAACAATTTCACACTAATGTTGAACTCGGCCTATAAGCTAGTTCAAATAATATTACACTAGAGTTGAACTAGCTCTATTAGTTTGTACAAATAATTTTACACTAGAGTTGAACTAGCTCTATAAGTTTGTACAAATAATTTTACAATAGAGTTGAACTAGCTCTATATGATAGTTCCAATAATTTTACACTAGAGTTGAACTAGCTCTATAATCTAGTTCAAATAATTTTACACTATACTTGAACTAGCTCTATAGCCTAGTACACATATTTTTACACTAGAGTCGAACTACCTCTATAAGCTAGTTAAAATAATTTTACACTAGAGTTGAACTAGCTCTAGCCTAGTTCAAATAATTTTACACTAGAGTTGAACTAGCTCTATAGCCTAGTACAAATAATTTTACACTAGAGTTGAACTAGCTTTATAAGCTTGTAATAATAATTTCACACTACAGTTGAACTCGCTCTATAAGCTAGTTCAAATACTTTTACACTAGACTTGAACTAGCTCTATAAGTTTCTATAAATAATTTTACACTAGAGTTGAAATAGCTCTATAGCCTAATACAAATATTTTTACACTAGAGTTGAACTAGCTCTATAAGCTAGTTAAAATAATTTTAC
>NC_057808.1:144528712-144529741 GCF_018294505.1 Triticum aestivum | reverse complement strand
CTAGAGTTGAACTAGCTCTATAGCCTAGTACAAATAATTTTACACTAGAGTTGAACTAGCTCTATAAGCTTGTATAAATAATTTCACACTAGAGTTAAACAAGCTCTATAACCTAGTTCAAATAATTTTACACTAGATTTAAACTAACTCTATAAGCTTCTACAAATAATTGTACACTAGAGTTGAACTAGCTCTATAACCTAGTACAAATAATTTTACACTAGAGTTGAACTAGCTCTATAGCCTAGTACTAATAATTTTACACTAGAGTTCAACTAGCTCTATAGCCTAGTACAAATAATTTTACACTACAGTTGAACTAGCTCTATTGTCTAGTACAAATATTTTTACACTAGAGTTGAACTAGCTCTATAAGTTTGTACAAATAATTTTACACTAGAGTTGAACTAGCTCTATAAGCTTGTACAAATAATTTTACAATAGAGTTGTACTAACTCTATATGCTAGTTCAACAATTTTACACTAGAGTTGAACTAGCTCTACAATCTAGTTCAAATAATTTTACACTAGTGTTGAACTAGCTCTATATGATAGTTCCAATAATTTTACACTAGAGTTGAACTAGCTCTATAATCTAGTTCAAATAATTTTACGCTATAGTTGAACTAGCTCTATAGCCTAGTACAAATAATTTTACACTAGAGTGAACTAGCTCTATAGCCTAGTACACATATTTTTACACTAGAGTCGAACTACCTCTATAAGCTAGTTAAAATAATTTTACACTAGAGTTGAACTAGCTCTAGCCTAGTACAAATAATTTTACACTAGAGTTGAACTAGCTCTATAGCCTAGTACAAATAATTTTACACTAGAGTTGAACTAGCTCTATAAGCTTGTAATAATAATTTCACACTACAGTTGAACTCGCTCTATAAGCTAGTTCAAATACTTTTACACTAGACTTGAACTAGCTCTATAAGTTTCTATAAATAATTTTACACTAGAGTTGAAATAGCTCTATAGCCTAATACAAATATTTTTACACTAGAGTTGAACTAGCTCTAT
>NC_057808.1:144528324-144528569 GCF_018294505.1 Triticum aestivum | reverse complement strand
AGCTAGTTAAAATAATTTTACCCTAGAGTTGAACTAGCTCTATAGCCTAGTACAAATAATTTTACACTAGAGTTGAACTAGCTCTATAAGCTTGTATAAATAATTTCACACTAGAGTTAAACAAGCTCTATAACCTAGTTCAAATAATTTTACACTAGATTTAAACTAACTCTATAAGCTTCTACAAATAATTGTACACTAGAGTTGAACTAGCTCTATAACCTAGTACAAATAATTTTACACTA
>NC_057808.1:144500041-144528124 GCF_018294505.1 Triticum aestivum | reverse complement strand
CAAATATTTTTACACTAGAGTTGAACTAGCTCTATAAGTTTGTACAAATAATTTTACACTAGAGTTGAACTAGCTCTATAAGCTTGTACAAATAATTTTACAATAGAGTTGTACTAACTCTATATGCTAGTTCAACAATTTTACACTAGAGTTGAACTAGCTCTACAATCTAGTTCAAATAATTTTACACTCGTGTTGAACTAGCTCTATAGCCTAGTACAAATATTTCTACACTAGAGTCGAACTAGCTTTATAAGCTAGTTAAAATAATTTTACACTAGAGTTCAACTAGCTCTATAGCCTAGTACAAATAATTTTACACTACAGTTGAACTAGCTCTATTGTCTAGTACAAATATTTTTACACTAGAGTTGAACTAGCTCTATAAGCTAGTTAAAATAATTTTACCCTAGAGTTGAACTAGCTCTATAGCCTAGTACAAATAATTTTACACTAGAGTTGCACTAGCTCTATAAGCTTGTTCAAATAATTTTACACTAGAGTTAAACTAGCTCTATAGCCTAGTACAAATAATTTTACACTAGAGTTGAACTAGCTCTATAAGCTAGTTCAAATAATTTTACACTAGCGATGAACTAGCTCTATAGTCTAGTTCAAATAATTTTTCACTAGAGTTGAACTAGCTTTATAGCCTAGTACAAATAACTTTACACCAGAGTTGCACTAGCTCTATAAGCTTGTTCAAATAATTTTACACCGGAGTTGAACTAGCTCCATAGCCTAGTATAAATATTTTTACACTAGAGTCGAACTACCTCTATAAGCTATTTAAAATAATTTTACACTAGAGTTGAACTAGCTCTATAGCCTAGTACAAATAATTTTACAGTAGAGTTAAACTAGCTCTATAGCCTAGTACAAATATTTTTATACTAGAGTTGAACTAGCTCTATAAGCTAGTTAAAATAATTTTACACTAGAGTTGAACTAGCTCTATAGCCTAGTACAAATAATTTTACACTAGAATTGAACTAGATCTATAGCCTAGTACAAATAATTTCACACTAGAGTTGAACTAGCTCTATAAGCTTGTAGAAATAATTTCACACTAGATTTGAACTCGCTCGATAAGCTAGTTCAAATAATTTTACACTATTGTGGAACTAGCTCTATAAGCTTGTACAAATAATTTTACACCAGAGTTGAACTAGCTCTATAGCCTAGTACAAATAATTTTACACTTGGGTTGAACTAGCTCTATAGCCTATTACAAATATGTTTACACTAGAGTTGAACTAGCTCTATAAGCTAGTTAAAAAAATACCCTAGAGTTGAACTAGCTCTATAGCCTAGTACAAATAAATTTACACTAGCGTTGAACTAGGTCTATAGCCTAGTACAAATAATTTTACACTAGAGTTGAATTAGCTCTATAAGCTTGTTAAAATAATTTTACACTAGAGTTGAACTCGCTCTATAAGCTAGTTCAAATAATTTTACACTAGAGTTGAATTAGCTCTATAAGCCTTTTATAATAATTTACCCTAGAGTTGAACTAGCTCTATAGGCTTGTACAAATAATTTTACACTAGAGTCGAACTAGCTCTATAGCCTAGTACAAATTTTTTACACAAGAGTTGAACTAGCTCTATAAGCTAGTTCAAATAATTTTACACTAGAGTTGAACTAGCTCTATAACACTAGTAGGAAAACGACTTTTAGTACCGGTTCGTAAGGACCTTTAGTATCTGTTCTGGAACGGGCACTAAAGGGTGGGGACTAAAGGTACCCCCCTTTAGTCCCGGTACAACACGAACCGGGACCAAAGGCCCACCACGTGGCACGAGGCGCGCCGTGGTCTGGGGGATTTTTATTATTTTTTCGAAATAAAGGAAAAAATCCCTCCTACTGGGCCGGCATGGCCTGCATAGGACTAGAAACCCAACCTCTAGTGGGGCCAGGATGCAGGCCCGTACGGCCCTATAGGCCCCACAGGGCAGGAGACTTGCAATAGGCCCACAAAGGCCTGCTTAGAGAGGATCTCGACACGGTAGCCGTAGCGGGGCTTATAAACCGATGCCAGCTCCTCTCAACTAGCGAGGTGGGACAAAACATTGTGCACTATGGGTGGCAGCGCACCACCTTTATTACCGGTTGGTAGCTCCAACCAATACCAGTACCGGTTGGAGCCACCAACCCGTATTAAAGGCCATCACCCCATTAGTACCGGTTGGAGCCACCAACCGGTACTATAGGTCACAAATGAACCGGGCCTAATGCATAGTCGTTCGAACCGGGACTAATGGTACCATTAATGCCAGTTCATTTAAAACCGGGACTAATGTGTCTCACGTAAAGTAGTTTTTATACTAGTGTAAGCTTGTACAAATAATTTGACACTAGAATTGAACTAGCTCTATAGCCTAGTACAAATTTTTTACGCTAGAGTTGAACTAGCTTGTCGGCTTTCTGGGAACGGGGGTCCCCAGACTTGCCTGCCTGCGGCCCACGGCATGGCTTTGCGAGCGGGCCCGTACGACCCATCTTCACCAACAAGCTTTCAAGACCCTCGTGAGGCGGACGACGCAAGACCTCCTTGGGAGCGGCCTCACCAGGCTGGCTCGGGAGGGGCGGAGAGATCAAGGCAAGGAAAACCTCGCGAGATTCTCATGACGTGAGCCATGACGACCAAAGCCAGGAGAGCGCTAGGCGGGTGCCAGCGCGCACAGTGTCCTTGATTCCACTTTGGTGCTAAGGAGGCAAGCGCAGGCGAGGAGTTCCGAGGCGTCAGGCAAAGGTTTCCACATCAGTGCAATGAGACCAAGACCTGCAGGACGGAGGTCACCATGGAGCCCAAGACGACGTCACCACCAGAGCCTTTGGCAGGCAAAGACTACTTTGGTCAGGATAAGCTGTACTAGCTGTCCACATTCAAATTGGCCATTGTGGGATCCCTTCCCACTCAATATTTGGGAAGAGGACCGGGCCCTCTATAAATAAGACAAGCCACCACAGTAGGAGGCAGCAGGAGCTCATCTTGAGTAATCCTAACCCACACAAGTTCACGAAGCACAAGAACACCTCTCCTTAGGAGGCTGTTCTTCCCCTTGTACTGTTCATCCTCAGCCCAAGAGGCAATCCACCACCACACACGAAGTAGGGTATTGCACCACAACGGTGGCCCGGACCAGTATAAATCTTGTGTCCCTTGTGTTGCGAATTCATCGAGCTAGCCTAGAGACCGCGAAGTATGTGAGGACGTGATCTGTGAGGGAGAGATCTTAGCGCGCACCCTAGAGTTTGAACCTGAAGGGTTTTGCCGGAACCCGAGATCCGACATTTGGCGCGCCAGGTAGGGGTGTGCAGAAGCTTTCCTTCAGTCGCTCCGTGCCCCGTTGCTTCATCATCTCGATGGCAGACGCTCGCCGAGCTCGTGCTGAGTGCCGGGCTGCCCTTGTCGCCCGCGTCGCTTAGACGGCCCCCGTCGGCGGGCGTCCTCGTCGTTCTCCGTTGCCTGCCGCCAACGCCGCCACCGGAACGACCGGGAACGAGCAGCAAGCCTCCTCGTTGCACCCCTCGGTGCGGCGGGTCGGCCGCACCACCACTCCATCGCTGACCCCGGCCGGCTCGTCGTCCCACGCCCGTCGCGCTCCCACGGACGCGCAGGTCGCGTTGTGCATGGCGCACAAACTCCTGCGCTACCGCCCCATCGACGACCTCTACGAGGACTGGCTAGACCGCATCGCCAAGCTGGTCAGCGCCACAGGGGGCTCCCCTGCACCGTCCCTCTCGCTGCCTCGTCCACCGCCAGCTACGGGCGACGTGGTTCACGGAGCACCTCCACCACCTCTGCACCAAGACGGCACCCTGGCGCCAAGGCGCGCTGCTCCGCTGCGCGACCCACCGCGTTCGGCGCCCGTGCGCGAAGAAGGAAGCTGCCAAGAAGTCCCTCGCGCGCCAGAGAACGCTCCACCGCTCACCGCACCGCCATGTCAGGATCGCTTGCTGCGGCAGGGCCCCGTGCCGCTTGCTGTGGCGGCGCGCGGGTACCAAGACCAAGCTCCACCTTCAAGACAGGCCCCGGTGACCACGGCCGGTTGCCGTGCCTTCACCCCCGAGCTACATAGCGTCGCCTGGCCAGGCAAGTTCAAGCTGGATCTGCCTCCTCGTTACGACGACACCCCCGACCCTGCAGAGTTCTTGCAGCTCTACGAGCTGAGCATCAAGGCGGCCAACGGCGATGAGAAAGTCATGGCGAACTGGTTCCCCATGGCGCTCAAAGACGGCGCTCGTTCGTGGCTCCTGAACCTGCCTCCAGGCTCGATCTCCTCCTGGGACGAGATGCGCGACCGCTTCGTCGCCAACTTCCAGGGCACTCACGACCGTCCCCCTGCCGCGGGTGACCTGCGCCGCGTCAAGCAACAACCAGGAGAGACCCTCCAGAAGTACATCCAGCGCTTCGACAATGTTCGTCTCAACATCCCCAATGTGACAGACGAGGCCATCATCTCTGCATTCTCCGATGGTGTTCGTGATGTCAAGATGAAGGTGGAGCTCGCCATCCACGAGGAGCTGTGCTCATCCCTGGAGCTGTTCAACTTGGCGACAAAGTGCGCAAGGGCTGAGGAAGGGCGCCTTTCCCTTCTCGAGCTCCCAGCTACCGACCTGGAGGAGAAGAAAGCCAAGGGCAAGGATGTGAAGCGCAAGGGAGCAGCCATACTCGCGACAGAGCCAAACACGAAGCGCGGCAGGGACCAGTCTGAGACATCCAAGAGCAGCCGACCGTTCTGCGCCTTCCACAACATGCACAGTCACAACACCAATGATTGTCAGGAGCTCAGGGCCATTCGCGATGGACGCTTTGGTCGACGCCCCGAGCGCAACAACCGAGGCTACGAACGAGGAGGAGGACGTGGCAGAGGACGCTGGAACGACCGTGGACCATGCCAGGAGTGGCGCGACCGGCCTCGTGAGGACCGCTGGCAGGATCAGCCTCGCGAGGGTGCCTGGAGGGATCAGCCTCGCGAGGACCGTCCTCAGGGCAATGCTGGGTTTCCTCCGCTACCGCCACCACCAAGAAGGAACGACGACCACCATCAAGACGAGGGGGCTGGGGGCTTCTAGGAGCCGCGTGCTATCGCAATCATCCTCGGCGGGGCTCAAGCCCCAGCCTCACAACGTATCTTCAAGCAGTTTGCCCGTGATGTGAACGCAGTCCTTCCCAAGCTCGAGGCCAGTTGCCTACTCAGGTGGTCCAAGTGCGCCATCACTTTCAGTTCGGCAGATCAGCTCAAGTGCGCGGCTACCGCTGGCGCTCTCCCAATGCTTTGTTCACCCATCATCAGCAACATACAAGTCACCAAGACCCTCATCGACGGTGGCACGGGACTCAACGTCTTGTCTGTCGACACGTTCGACAACCTTCAAGTGGCCTACGACCAGCTTCAGCCTACTAAGCCTTTCTCAGGAGTGACCGACGGTTCCACCACCCCGATAGGGCTGGTCCGCCTCCCTGTCACGTTCAGAGAACGCAACAACTACCGCACCGAGCTCATCGACTTCGACGTTGCACACATCCGTTTGCCATACAATGCCATCCTCGGGTATCCAGCCCTAGCCAAGTTCATGGCGGTGACGCACCACAGCTACAATGTCCTCAAGATGCCAGGGAGCGGCGGGATCATCAAAGTCCCCTGCGAAGAAAGAGATGTGGTGTGCTCCCTCGAGCGCGCCTTCCAAGCAGCGTCAATCGAAGACCCCGACAGTAGTGCAGCTCGGTACCCTCCTGAGGTTGCCCCAAGAAGAAGAAGCAGCTACTCCGTGTAGGGCCTCAGGAGGGTGGCGTCGCGAGTGGTATCCCGTCAGGATCAGCGCCCGCACCTGGGGCGCCTCCCTCCCTCGCATAGGAAGGCGTGCCCGGCGCCCTCCTTGGGCAGGGCTCGGGGGCTCTCTTCTGGAGGGCCTGAGACCTTGCCAACGTCACGAGGGAGGTGCTCGGGCACCACTTGGAGGCATGCTTCATGGCTCGTTTCCCTCAGGAGAACACAAGGAGAGGATCCCCCACCGCTCAGGAGTTCATTACCAAGACCACTCAGGAACTGCAAGACGCGAGAGCCATGCACAGCGATCTCCGCTCACCGGGCGGAGCTCCCCATCCAGGCGAGGATGTCGGGCTGCGCGTCTGCATCAACGTCCCGGGAATCAACAGGGTCGTGCCTCAAGAGCACTTCTGGCCTTCGCGCATGGGACGCTGCAAGGGCCCACCGCACAGCTACGTTCGCATGCCATTCGGCCTGCTGAGCATGGCATCCGCTCATCAGCGCAACTTGTGGCATGTCCTGGCGGCTCAGGAGGCCAGGCATCACGCTGTCCTGACGGAGATGGACACGGTCCTCAGGGAATCGCCTGGACCCCCGGAGCCTCCTGAGGCTCAGGGTCCCGGTGGCTCGTGAGGAGCAACCCCTTCGCCGCGTACTTTCAGCTGCCCCAACATTCCTTTATCAACAGAACCAGGTGACATTTTCCAAGTTTATTTAGCTGGGAGCACCCTCAGGGCTGCATCATTCCCAGGCCGTGTGGGTCCGTATCTACGGCATGTATCCCTTTTTTCGTCTTTAGCTTACATTGTTGGGAGCGCCCCTCGGGCTGCATCATCCCCAAGCCGCTCAGGCCCGACCCAGTGGCATGTATCTCCCCTGCGTTTACTTGAGCCAGTTTGCTTTCCATGCTTAATCTATCTATGACTATCACCTGCTTGATTGTCACCCACCACGGGAGCTGCTCACGCTGGCACGGCGCTTGTGCTTGGGTCCGTCCCTGCAACGTCGACAAATCTGAGCGGCCGAGCTCTGGCCGCACGCGCTACCTCACCAGGCCCTCAGTGCCTCCGTTCTCTGGCGAACCAATCAGTGGCCGCTCGGCTAACATAATGGCAATCTACGCCCTACCTCGTGCTGACTTGCAGGAACCTCCTGAAGGCCACGATAGGCGGCACCGCGGGCTCCCTCTTCTCCCATGTAATCCGCTTGCGCGTTAAAAGGGGGGCTCCTGACCATCGCGACTCAGGAGCTCTTACTGGCTCTCCAGCCCTCACCCCTGGCCTTGACCATGGCATCGCGACCTGGCATACCAGCGGCGGCTGAGCTCGCTCGAGGCCAGGACCTGAGGACGGAGAGCACGAAGGAGAGCGTGGGAGGAGAGGAAGACTCGTACGGGCCCGACCTGGCTAAGCTACGACTGCCTGCGCACAAGCCTGGTGCCTCACGAAGGACCGGCCTTAGACTGCCAAAGATAAGTTTCACACTCGGGTCAACCAATCGCTCCTACATAGGGTTCTCATTCGTGTTGGCCCGCTACGGTGACGTAGCCTCCCTTTCCTGCCTCTCGGCGGTCGCTTGGGCGCTAAAGGGGATCTCCTGAGCATCGCGTCTCAAGGGCTCTTACTGGACCTCGGGCTACTCACCTCCTGGCCTTGACCATGGCATCGTGACCTGGCATACCAGCGACGGCTGAAGCCTGGCTGGGGACTGGTACCTGTCGGTGTAGAGCACCAAGCCGTCGCGAGGTTGGAAAGGGGAAACCGACCCGAAACGGGACACGCACACACACCATTTTATAATAAGGACGATATCGACAGAAGATATTGCGGACCCTATACGCACCCCCACGGGGTACCTCTCGATTCTTCGCAGGAAACAAAAGGGAGAAGCTTCAAGGAGTCCTATGTACACGCGCCCCTGTGGCTGACGTGGGCCACTAGAGGCCGGCGCCAACCTCATCCAGATGAGCGGCGGCAGCGGCCGGATGCTGCGGCCCTGCTCCAGGCTCGGCGAGAGCTTGGGGGCACGTAGCTGTAGTCGCTCGTCTCAGGAGTCTCGTAGAGCTCGGGAGAATCGCTGGACTCCCAAGCGTCGTTGCGGCTTCCAGAGGAGCCGCTGGCGATGCGGACAGCATGCCCTGCCCCTACTGCGGCGTCAACCTGATGACCCCTCCCGGAGCAACACTCCAGGCGGCAGCCTTATGCGTCGAAGACCTTGAAGAACAGCGTGGAGGCGCCGTCATACTCGAAGTGGATCGCGAGGGCGCCCTCCGCACTACATACTCAGGCAACCTAACCCCAGCCTCAGGTCATGAAGATCTTGCCCGACGAGATGGCTTCAACCTCCGCTCCAGTCGCCGGCGCGTCGCAGTCGGCGTGCTGCAGCGAAAGCTCGAGGGGCCCCCTCGGCGGCATCTCGGCAGAGAAGAAGGAAGGGAAGCGGATCCAGGTGCTCGGGGGCATCACCGCCCACAACACAAGCTCGCACGGAGAGTCCGCGTCATGGACTCCAGGGGCAGCGACGCGCGCCACCGTGGTACGATGACCATGGCCGTGGCACGCGCGCCGCCGCTCGCCGCCTCTTCCTCCTGAGCCTTCGGCTTGGGCGTACAGGGGTAACGGGCCCAGGAGGAGGCCGCTCGCACCAAGGCCTTGCCACCTCCTGCATCACCACCACGTCATGATGATGGACCAGCCTCTTCTTCGGCGGAAGCGGCCCTGGCTCGTCGCGGGGAGTCTTCCCTTTCTCCGAAGTGGAAAACCTTCATATGGGCGCCATTGGTGCCGCTATTGGCAATGGAGCAAAGGAGGAGAATCAAGCGGAATGCGAAGAGATGGGCGACGTGGGCTCAGCCCCCCTCCCCATTTATAGCAAGAGAAGGCCAACCAGCACCCCCACGATCACAGGTAATGATGGTTTGTCCTTGCATGTCGCAGGGACTTGTCAAGTCGGATAGTTGCCGAGGCAGTGTGGGGAAGCGGAGACGCCCACGTGCAATCAATCGCCACGCGTCGACCATGGCCGCAGGCTATTGGGACCTGCGGCGCTCCGCACTTGCCCTTTGGCTTTGCCTCGAAGCCAAGTCCGAGCGCGCCTTGGGCCCGGGGGCTACTGTCGGCGTTCTGGGAATGGTGGTCCCCAGACTTGCCTGCATGCGGCCCACGGCGTGGCTCTGCGAGCGGGCCCGTATGGCCCATCTCCACTAACATGCATTCAAGACCCTCGCGAGGGGCCATGCCTTGCGAGGCGGACGACGCAAGACCACCTCGGGAGCGGCCTCACCAGGCTGGCTCGCGAGGGGCGGAGATATCAAGGAAAAGGCAAACCTCGCGTGATTCTCATGACGTGGGCCATGACGACCAAAGCCAGGAGGGCGCCAGGAGGGCGCCAGCGCACAAAGTGTCCTTGTTTACACTTTGGTGCTAAGGAGGCAAGCGCAGGCGAGGAGTTCCATGGCGTCAGGCAAAGGTTTCCACATCGGTGCAACGAGACCAAGACCAGCAGGACGGCAGGACGGAGGTCACCGTGGAGCCTGTGACACCCAAGTTTCTATTTGGATTTTTCAAAAGATTTTTATTTGACTTGAGGGAGGTGATTTAAATTTTCTCTTCAAAAGAACTCTCCCCTTCAAAATATTTTTTTATGGCAAGAGTTTTATTTGGATTCACCCAAGATTTGTTTTTGGTCTTGGAGGTTCTTGCTTTTTATTTGGACTCAAGACAAAGTGCTTTTCATTTGGGGAAAATGCCTTTTGAAATTTTCTTTGATAATACTATATAGCTTTTGGAATAATCCCTTACCACTTTCAACAATTCTCTCTTGCCATGGCCTTAGTGCAAATCCACTCTCCTAAACCTTCCCTCATTTTGGATCATGTTTTGCATCAAATCCAGCAAGTTGAACCTCTCCATATAATTATTTTTCCATTTAAATCTTATCAAATCAATTTGTGTCTTATATTCTAGCCCTTGGAGATTTACAAAGGAGCTACCATTTCTGTCTTGATTTTTGCCCCCAAACCTTTTTCCCTCCCTAGTCCTTTGAACCCTCAACCAAGATCCATGAAGATCCACTGGTCTTCAGTTCAAATTTTGCAAACTATTCTTACAGCAAGTTTGGACCAGATTTGTCAAATTTGGTGAAATTCATTCAAATCTTTCTCCAAATATTCTGAGTAAAATCAGGCAGCCTCTGGGTGCATTGAGTGGTCACCTCACCAAGTCCCAGCCCCAAGAAATTTTTTCTGCTTGCCAAATCATTCTGTCGAACACCTGCAGGGCATTGTCAAAATCAAGTTCAGTTAATAGTGGCTGAACCACTGTCGTTTTCTTCAGTGTTCGATCTCAATCTCGCCAGTGTCGCTGTGTCGCCTTGCTCCCCGTCCTCTCCCCCTTGTTCCTGCGCCGCACGATCCCCTGGAGCCTTGCGGGCGTCGGCGACGAGCAGGAGGAGGTGCGCCGCCCCGTGACCGACGCCAGCGGCGGCTTTGCGGCCGTCAGAAGGGAGGCGCGGCGCAGACGGTGCCACCACGCGCCGCCCAAGCCACCGGAGCTCGCCGCGTGGCCTTCCACTCCCCAGAACGCGCTGCCACTCTCGTCGTGAACCACAGGGCGCGGAGCGCGCTCTCTGCCGCCGTCGTGCCCGTGCGGCCACTCCACCATGGACCGGCGCCATTAAGCCAAGACCAACCGAGATTTGCGGGGGAACGGCACCCGTACACCTCACTGATGCTGCCCGGCCACTCAAACCCCCTGCTCAACCACTTCCTCGCCGTAATCGCTCGCCGGAGCAACCCCATTCAAGGCCACCCCCACGATCCGCCTATAAATAGAGGCCCCGAGCTTCAACTCGAACACACACCACCTCTGCACTCCACCTAGACCGCGCCAAGCCACTGGAAGAGCCCCGAGGAGGTCTCCTTCCTCAACTCCGGCCGCCGCGACCCGCCACGGGACCCAGCTCGATTCGCTCCCGTGCGTGCACCTCTGCCTCCCATTTCTTGCTAGTAGCCCTCAAGTGCATCCCTCCTTCTGACCCGCGCTTCAATTCGAGGTTTGCAGCACATCACCGGAGCTCTCCACCATCACCCGAGCCGCCGTCCGCCGGAGAAAGTGTCGCCGTCGACGTGGTGCTCTCCGTCGGTCGAATCCACCACCCACCGACTTGGAAGGACACGCTGAAGCTCTTGGTACACTCCGATCTCCCTGCCTCGCCGTGATTCGACGCCGGCGACCTCCGCAGCCTTCGGGCGCCGGCGAGCTTTTTAAACCTGACATGTGGGACCCCCTGTCAGCCTCTCTTCTGTTTCCCCTCGCGAAACGTTTTCTGTTGGCGCCTTCGGGCAAAATACGTTTTCCCTTTTGAGCTTGCGCGTTTCTTTCCGAAGCGTTTTTTGTTTTCTCAGTTTAAACCCTGGAACTTTTCTGTTTCATTACAGATGAGTCCCTGGACAGAAACCTTTATAACTTTTTAATAAAAAGTGATTTTTGAGTGATTCTTTTTCTGACAGTCTTAAAATTTTGTCTAGTTTTTTATGGGATTTATTTGGAAAATTTTTGGAGAAGTTTTTATGCACAAATTGTTATGCCGTAGGTTCCGGAAGAGGTGACGGAGCCGTGAACTTCGCCGAACTAGACTCCGACTTCTCCGATCCAGGCAAGCATGTTTGAACCTTTGATATGATAGGTGTTTTGCATGTTTGTGTGAGAGGTTGTGCGTGGCATATGAGTATCGGTGAGTACCTCGTTGCTTGTGAGGCAACTACCCGCGTGTTCCAAAGTTGCGATGATCTCTGGTAAGACATGGCCTAATCATGTGGTGACATGAAGGGCAGCAAGGTGGTACTGTTGTAGCATACCAGCCTTGCGTCATCCGACAAATTCCAACGTTAACGTGGACGGAGTCACGTTATCGTTCTTTTCCCTTCCGTGCTACCACATGTTTCTTTGCCAGGATGCGGTTTAGTAAGTTGGTAACCTCTTTCCGTGTACACACCAAACAGAGGGGCCGGGATGATGGTTCCATGGCCCTGGATTAAAGCCAGTCATCCGGTCAGGGGGCATGGGTGTTTCCGGTTGGGACCGAGAGGGGGGCACCCCCTTAGAGCGCGCGTATAGAAATTTGATCCCATGCTACGCGAGGTTGTAGCCTCCCCGTCTCAAGGTTTTTCTTGAACGTTGCCGAGGGTGATCCCTGGCTTCAGAATGTTGAATGGGTGTGTACTGGTTAGACGTGTTTCTTCCAAAATACCGTAAACGGAACTAGTCCTCGTGACTACTGAAATCCGTTGGCTGTGGTTAAAGTACAAACCCTGCAGAGTCAAATCCTTCCAAGTCATCGTATCCATGATCAAGTAGGGTGATCAGTATATCCATATCTATCCTCGTGGAAATTGATCCCCGGTGAACAAGCTCAAGTGGTAAACCCAGTTTAATTGTTATTCCTGCGGATGGACTAACCTCATATTTGTTTCGTACTTGTAATAATTTATGTTCTCGAGCTACTGAAGTATTGAGCTGCAATATAAGCCCTTTATGTGATGTCGCTCAGACGTCCGACTGTGGCATGTTTGCCTTTTACTTTCAATATAAGCCCTTTATGTGATGTCGCTCAGACGTCCGACTGTGGCATGTTTGTCTTTTATTTCTGTTATAAGCCCTTTATGTGGTGTCGCCCTGACGCCCGACTGCGGCATTATTATTCTCGCAGTTTCCTCTCGAGGAGTCATCCAGACCCTCGTTTGGCACCAGCATTATTATTCTCGCAGTTTCCTCTCGAGGAGTCATTCAGACCCTCGTTTGGCACCAGTATTACTATTCTTGCAGTTTCCTCTCGAGGAGTCATTCAGACCCTCGTTTGGCACCCCGTATTTATTTTGGGATTTCGGGAGGACTACCGCCCGACTTCTCTGTTATTTTCCCATGCAATTATTGTCTCTATGTCTGAACGCACTTGTTATTCCGTTCTTATGCTTCATGTTCACATATGTTATATCTTATGTCCAAACTGTCTTGCGAGTACTTTCATAGTACTCACCTGGCTTGTTGATTTGGCCAGATGTTGACGAAGGCGATCTCTTGGATGAAGAGTTTGATAGCGCGTCCGACGCCTAGAGGAGTTCCAGTCAGTCCTGTGCGATCCCGGATATTGGTCACTTGTATTATATACGCTTCCGCCACCCGCAATAAGTCTCCTCGAGCCTCACTCCGACGCTCGAAGAGTTGTAGTCTTCAGGAGTCATATCACCCACTTCGCGGTGATATTTCCACCATCGTTGTTATCGTGAGTTAGTAGTTATGCCACCCTATCCGCCGTCTTGTTTTATCGGCGTGCATGTAATAAATTGTTGGGCAGTCCCCGCTCAACCTTGTATTATATTCAGTACTCCTGGTATTTTTCTTCTGTGACCAAGATATTGTCTACCAGTGAGAAGAAATTCTTCTTTACTGGTCGGTAAAAGGGATCGGTCTCTCAATAATTATTTTATTGAAAAACCGGTCGTGACAAGCTTGGTATCAGAGCCAGGCTGACTGTAGGAAGCCACTAGGTACGATCGCTAATCGGCTATTAGCGTCTTTTGTGCCTTTTCAGCATTTTGCAATTGTAGCTATTTTCTGTTGGTCATCATAAATTTATGACATGACTACTCAGAATTTTTGCCTACTTTTGTAGATGGCTGGCAGCAGCTGTGAGGCTCGAGTGTTCACGAACATGCCCGAGGGGTTTGTCAAGCTCCTCGTCTCAATCACCAAGCTCGCGATCGGGCCAGCGACTCGCCCGGAGTTCATGCTTTACCAGCACAAGCTTAGTGACGACGTGTCTATGCACCAAGCTGTGGTGCAATTCAAGGGAGGACGCTCTGCAGCTCGCCACTTCCGTTTTGTGGGAAGGGCCATGCCTACGGAGAGGCATGCCATGCAGATGGCTGCCCGTGAGGCGATAGCTCGTCTTCGGGACATCCTTCCTATGATGAAGACTCGTCGCTACCGCTACCTCCCATGCCATGTGCCATACACCAATCACTATGCATTCGCCTGCAATCGGGGAGAACGAGATGGAGCCATCGAGATGGTTGTGGAGTATGTCAAGGCTCTGGAGGAGTCTTTCGACAACCTCGTGGACGATCTTGTGGCTGCCCGCATGGACTTAGTCCGGGGCGGTCCTGCCTGCAGGAAGGAGCTTCTTCACACAGCGCCGCCTCTGACATTCGTCTCGTCTTCAGCCTCTTATGCACCGGCCGTTTTAGCCACTGCTCGCCGTCTGCCTACCACTGAGGAGTTCGACCAAGTCATCGCTCCTACTCTAGTCAGATCTGCATCGCCTGCCGCACCCGCACTACCGCTAGTCGCCCCCGCGCCATCACCGCAGCGCAGCGTTACGCGCCAGGAGCCAGCTAGGGAGGAGGTGGAGGTTGAGTCTCCTGGACCGCTGAGTCTTGCCCTTGGCAAGGGAAAGGAAATCTTCACCATCTCCGACTGAGTGCACCGAGTAGCCGCGCGTTATGTCTGCTTGTATGATGTGTTTTCTCTGTACGCTAGTTTGTATTAGTGTGTTTGCTGCTTTCCGGAGGAGTACGCTAGTCTCAATAACATGTCAGGAACGTGTACGCGCGTCCTGAGTGCTGTATCGTGTGTTTGCTTTTCGCGTGTAAGATATATGCTAAGCAGTTCTTCTCCGTGCAAAATCATTTATGTTTTCTTGAAAACCTTGAGGTCTTTTAAATTGCTGCCTTTGCAAGATTTTCCTTTTACTACACAGTTCTTCTCATGGGTTTTGCAACATAATACCCCAGACTGGAAAAATGTCTCACCCATGGACTCGCTCCATGCCCAATCAGCCAGAAGAAGTTTATGGGACACAGAATAGCAACAACTTCACCCAGGGACAGTCCAGTCAACAAGACAGCGAAGCAGCCTTGTCTCAAGTATGCCGTCTCTTCGAACAAAGCCAGCAACAGCACCAAGAGATGATGAATCATGTAATCAATATGGGAAACCACCGTGAACCCTATCAACTACATTCCAGGTTATCTGAGTTACAGAAGACTCGCCCTTCAACTTTTGCTCACACCGATAAGCCGCTGGAAGCCGATGATTGGCTCCGTGACATTGAAAGGAAACTGATTATTGCTTAGTGTCCAGATCATGAGAAGCTGCTTTATGCACCACACTACCTTACTGGAGCAGCTGCAGCATGGTGGGAAAACTTCCTACACATGCATCCCAGTGAACACAACATCACCTGGGAAGAATTCAACGAAGGCTTTCGTGGGGCACACATCCCCAGGAGCATCATAAAAATCAAGAAGAGAGAATTTGACGATCTCAAGCAAAGAGGCATGTCAGTGACAGAATACAACGGTCAGTTTACCCAGCTATCTCGTTATGCCTACGACGAGCACATGACAGAAAACAAGAAGATGGAAAAATTCCTGGACGGCCTGGCACCAGCGCTAAAGTGCCAACTGGTTGTACACACTTTCCCGGATTTAAAAACTCTGGTTGACAAGGCCATTACCTTGGAGAATGAGCGCCGTAGTCTAGAAGATCTCCATAAGCGAAAGAGGGACAAGACGACTCTTGCTCGCAACAACCGAAGCAAGACTGAGGTTCCAAGGACAGAAGAAAGGAGATCCACGACCACTAATCCAAGGCCCGTCAGACAGTTTCATGCCAGAGACAAGGAGTACACGTACCGTCCAAGGGTCACCTGCTATGCTTGTGGTGAAGAAGGGCACTATGCTAAACAGTGCCCAAAACCAAGGAACTCGGCCCCCAAGCCGAGCAATGGTGGAAACAATCCAGCCCCCAAGCGCAACAATTTCAATCCCAACAACAACCACAGGAAGGGTCACCTGAACTATGTGACCAGGGAAGAAGCGCAGAATGCCCCAGACATCGTGCTCGGTACGTTCCCTGTCAACACAGTACCTGCCACGGTTTTGTTTGATTCTGGAGCTTCCCATTCGTTCGTTTCGAAGAGTTTTCTTTTGCAACATGGTTTTACGATACTCCCCTTGGAAAAATCTATGATCATCAACTCCCCCGGAAATAAGCAAATCGCTCAGGGTTACTGCCAAGGAGTGGTCATTGAGTTCGAAGGACTACAGTTCAAAGCAAATCTCATCGTGTTGGAGAGTAAAGGACTGGATGTCATCTTAGGGATGGACTGGTTGACCACCAACAAAGGATTCATCGACTGTTTCAATCGGACCATGATTCTCACTCACCATCACGGCAAGAAAATAAAAGTTACCGCTCAAGAAAGGCCACGGACACGGCAACCAAAGCTGAACAAAGTGGACATTTCAGAACTGAGAAAAGTTCCAGTGGTATGCGAGTTTCCTGACGTATTCCCTGAAGAACTACAAGGCATGCCACCAGACCGAGAGATAGAGTTCAGCATCGAACTAGCACCTGGCACCGCTCCCATCTATAAGAAGCCTTATAGAATGGCACCCTCAGAATTGGTGGAGTTGAAGAAGCAGATAAAGGAATTATTGGACAAAGGATTTATTCGAGCCAGCTCCTCACCATGGGGTTCGCCAGTGTTGTTCGCCAAGAAAAAGGATGGGACACTGAGACTGTGTATAGACTATTGAGCTCTCAATATGGTCACCATCAAAAACAAATATCCGATGCCACGGATAAATGATTTGTTTGACCAGCTCGCACAAGCCAAGGTGTTCTCAAAAATTGATTTGAGATCGGGATATCATCAACTGAAAGTACGAACAGAAGATATCCCTAAAACAGCATTCACCTCCAAATACGGATTATATGAATTCACAATGATGCCTTTTGGTCTAACAAACGCCCCCGCATATTTCGTCCACCTCATGAACCAAGTGTTCATGAAATTCATGGACAAATTTGTTGTGGTGTTCATTGACGATATTTTGGTTTACTCAAGGACACCGGAAGAGCATGCTGAGCATCTTAGAATTGTTTTGGGAGAATTGAGGAAACATCAGTTATATGCCAAATTTAGCAAGTGTGAATTTTGGCTAAGACAAGTTGGTTTCCTAGGCCATATATTGAACCAAGAAGGCGTGGCCGTAGACCCAGAAAAAGTCAAAGCCATACTTGACTGGAAGCCACTCGCCAACATTACAGATGTGCGGAGTTTCCCGGGAATGGCCGGGTATTACAGAAGATTTATTAAAGGATTCTCCACTGTGGCAAAACCTATAACACAGTTGCTCAAGAAGGACAAGAAATTTGTATGGACGGAAGCATGCGAGAAAAGCTTCCAAGAACTCAAGAAGAAGCTGACAACCGCACCGGTCTTAACTGTGCCACACATACACAAGAGTTTTGAAGTGTATTGTGACGCGTCCCGAAAAGGTCTTGGGTGTGTGCTAATGCAGGATGGCAAAGTTGTCGCGTATGCCTCGAGGCAGCTGCGAAAACATGAGGAAAATTACCCAACACTTGACTTGGAGCTAGCAGCAGTCATTCATGCACTCAAGGAGTGGAGGCACTTTCTGTTGGGAAATCGCTGTGAAATATATACGGACCATAAGAGCCTCAAATATATTTTCACACAGCCAGAGCTAAATTTACGCCAACGACGCTGGTTGGAATTGGTGAAGGACTATGATGTCGGCATCCATTACCATCCAGGGAAAGCAAATGTAGTGGCCGATGCCCTTAGTCGAAACCCCAGCCCGGACAACGACGGTCCGCAAAACTTGAGGCCTGAGTTTCAGCAAGAGTTCGCTAGGCTCAACATGATGTTAGTCTCTGAGGGCACCATAACAAATCTGGAGATACAACCCACCCTAGTGGAACAAATTAAGAAGGCTCAACAGGGACATCCCAGCATCGAAGGTATAAAGAAGAAAATGAACCTTGGTAAGGCTTCAAAGTTCGTCACAGACAGTGAAGGAATACTATGGTACGGAGACAGACTTTGCGTACCTAACATTGAGGAACTCAAGCAACAAATCTTATCCGAAAGCCACACCGCTCCATACTCAATCCATCCTGGAGGTACCAAAATATACAAGGACATTCAGGAAAGATTTTGGTGGCACGGTATGAAAAGGGATATAGCCGCATTTATTGCTTGTTGCGATTCATGTCAGCGCATCAAGGCCGAGCATCAAAAGCCAGCAGGGCTACTCCAGCCAAACAGGATACCGGAGTGGAAATGGGATGAAATAGGAATGGATTTCATCGTTGGACTACCCCGATCACAACGCGGAAATGACGCCATATGGGTCATCACAGACCGACTAACCAAGGTTGCTCATTTCATTCCCGTGAAGACTACCTACTCCACACAAAGGCTGGCCAAGCTTTATCTCTCCCGTATAGTTTGTTTGCATGGAGTCCCAAAGACTATAATATCCGACCGAGGCACCCAATTTGTCTCCAAATTTTGGGATCACCTACAACAAGCTCTGGGTACGCAACTAGCTTTTAGCACAGCATACCACCCTCAGACTGATGGACAGACGGAACGTGTGAATCAAATCCTAGAGGATATGCTGAGAGCCTGTGTGCTCACCTATGGATCCAGTTGGGAAGAGAGTTTGCCGTATGCCGAGTTTGCTTACAACAACAGTTACCAAGCCAGCTTGCAAATGGCACCCTTTGAAGCATTGTACGGACGGAGGTGTCGTACCCCACTGAATTGGTCAGAAACAGGTGACAGCCGTATCTTCGGCCCAGACATGCTCAAAGAGGCCGAGGAGAAAGTTAAGCAGATCAGGGACAGACTCAAGATAGCGCAAAGCCGACAAAAGAGCTACTACGATCAAAAACATCGTGAGGTCAGCTTTGAACCCAGTGATTCCGTGTACCTACGAGTGTCTCCTATGAGGGGTCTGCAACGGTTCAAAATTAAGGGGAAGCTAGCCCCGAGATTTGTTGGACCATTCCGTGTAGTCGCACGAAGAGGCACAGTAGCCTACAAACTAGACCTACCCAAGGAGCTGTCAGACGTCCATGACATATTCCACGTCTCACAATTGAGAAAATGTGTGAGTAACCCGGAGAAGCATGTATCTCATGAGAGCATTGATGTGCAACCAGACCTCACCTATAGAGAGCGGCCAGTAAAAATATTGGAAGAGTCTGAAAGGAGGACCCGTCAGAAAACGACAAAATTTTTCAGGGTTCAGTGGAGCAACCACACTGAGGATGAAGCTACATGGGAAAGGGAAGATTTTCTCCAGGCAGAGTATCCATATCTATTTGAGGATCAGCAGAAATCTCGAGGACGAGATTTTTCCAAAGGGGGTAGGTGTTGTGAGACCCAAGTTTTTATTTGGATTTTTCAAAAGATTTTTATTTGACTTGAGGGAGGTGATTTAAATTTTCTCTTCAAAAGAACTCTCCCCTTCAAAATATTTTTTTATGGCAAGAGTTTTATTTGGATTCACCCAAGATTTGTTTTTGGTCTTGGAGGTTCTTGCTTTTTATTTGGACTCAAGACAAAGTGCTTTTCATTTGGGGAAAATGCCTTTTGAAATTTTCTTTGATAATACTCTATAGCTTTTGGAATAATCCGTTACCACATTCAACAATTCTCTCTTGCCATGGCCTTAGTGCAAATCCACTCTCCTAAACCTTCCCTCATCTTTGGATCATGTTTTGCATCCAATCCAGCAAGTTGAACCTCTCCATATAATTATTTTTCCATTTAAATCTTATCAAATCAATTTCCGTCTTATATTCTAGCCCTTGGAGATTTACAAAGGAGCTACCATTTCTGTCTTGATTTTTGCCCCCAAACCTTTTTCCCTCCCTAGTCCTTTGAACCCTCAACCAAGATCCATGAAGATCCACTGGTCTTCAGTTCAAATTTTTCAAACTATTCTTACTGCAAGTTTGGACCAGATTTGTCAAATTTGGTGAAATTCATTCAAATCTTTCTCCAAAAATTCTGAGTAAAATCAGGCAGCCTCTGGGTGCATTGAGTGGTCACCTCACCAAGTCCCAGCCCCAAGAAATTTTTTCTTCTTGCCAAATCGTTCTGTCGAACACCTGCAGGGCATTGTCAAAATCAAGTTCAGTTAACACTGGCTGAACAACTTCGTTTTCTTCAGTGTTCGATCTCAATCTCGCCAGTGTCGCTGTGTCTCCTTGCTCCCCGTCCTCTCCCCCTTGTTCCTGCGCTGCACGATCCACTGGAGCCTTGCGGACGTCGGCGACGAGTAGGAGGAGGTGCGCCGCCCCGTGACCGACGCCAGCGGCGGCTTTGCGGCGGTCAGAAGGGAGGCGCGGCGCAGACGGCGCCACCCAGCGCCGCCCAAGCCACCGGAGCTCGCCGCGTGGCCTTCCACTCCCCAGAACGCGCTGCCACTCTCGTCGTGAACCGCAGGGCGCGGAGCGCGCTCCTTGCCGCCGTCGTGCCCGTGCGGCCACTCCACCATGGACCGGCGCCATTGCGCCAAGACCAACCGAGATTTGCGGGGGAACGGCACCCGTACACCTCACTGATGCTGCCCGGCCACTCAAACCCCCTGCTCAACCACTTCCTCGCCGTAATCGCTCGCCGGAGCAACCCCGTTCACGGCCACCCCCACGATCCGCCTATAAATAGAGGCCCCGAGCTCAACTCGAACACACACCACCTCTGCACTCCACCTAGACCGCGCCAAGCCACTGGAAGAGCCCCGAGGAGGTCTCCTTCCTCAACTCCGGCCGCCACGACCTGCCACGGGACCCAGCTCGATTCGCTCCCGTGCGTGCACCTCTGTCTCCCATTTCTTGCCAGTAGCCCTCTAGTGCATCCCTCCTTCTGACCCGCGCTTCAATTCGAGGTTTGCAGCACATCACCGGAGCTCTCCACCATCACCCGAGCCGCCGTCCACCGGAGAAAGTGTCGCCGTCGACGTGGTGCTCTCCGTCGGTCGAATCCACCACCCACCGATGCGGAAGGACACGCTGAAGCTCTTGGTACACTCCGATCTCCCTGTCTCACCGTGGTTCGACGCCAGCGACCTCCGCAGCCTTCGGGCGCCGGCGAGCTTTTTAAACCTGACATGTGGGACCCCCTGTCAGCCTCTCTTCTGTTTCCCCTCGCGAAATGTTTTCTGTTGGCGCCTTCGGGCAAAATACGTTTTCCCTTTTGAGCTTGCGCGTTTCTTTCCGAAGCGTTTTCTGTTTTCTCAGTTTAAACCCTGGAACTTTTCTCTTTCATTACAGATGAGTCCCTGGACAGAAACCTTTATAACTTTTTAATAAAAAGTGATTTTTGAGTGATTCTTTTTCTGACAGCCTTAAAATTTTGTCTAGTTTTTTATGGGATTTATTTGGAAAATTTTTGGAGAAGTTTTTATGCACAAATTGTTATGTCGTAGGTTCCGGGAGAGGTGACGGAGCCGTGAACTTCGCCGAACTAGACTCCGACTTCTCCGAACCAGGCAAGCATGTTTGAACCTTTGATATGATAGGTGTTTTGCATGTTTGCGTGAGAGGTTGTGCGTGGCATTTGAGTATCGGTGAGTACCTCGTTGCTTGTGAGGCAACTACCCGCGTGTTCCAAAGTTGCGATGATCTCTGGTGAGAGATGGCCTAATCATGTGGTGACATGAAGGGCAGCAAGGTGGTACTGTTGTAGCATACCAGCCTTGCGTCATCCGACAAATTCCGACGTTAACGTGGACGGAGTCACGTTATCGTTCTTTTCCCTTCCGTGCTACCACATGTTTCTTTGCCAGGATGCGGTTTAGTAAGTTGGTAACCTCTTTCCGTGTACACACCAAACAGAGGGGCCGGGATGATGGTTCCATGGCCCTGGATTAAAGCCAGTCATCCGGTCAGGGGGCATGGGTGTTTCCGGTTGGGACCGAGAGGGGGGCACCCCCTTAGAGCGCGCGTATAGAAATTTGATCCCATGCTACGCGAGGTTGTAGCCTCCCCGTCTCAAGGTTTTTCTTGAACGTTGCCGAGGGTGATCCCTGGCTTCAGAATGTTGAATGGGTGTGTACTGGTTAGACGTGTTTCTTCCAAAACACCGTAAACGGAACTAGTCCCCGTGACTACTGAAATCCGTTGGCTGTGGTTAAAGTACAAACTCTGCAGAGTCAAATCCTTCCAAGTCATCGTATCCATGATCAAGTAGGGTGATCAGTATATCCATATCTATCCTCGTGGAAATTTATCCCCGATGAACAAGCTCAAGTGGTAAACCCAGTTTAATTGTTATTCCTGCGGATGGACTAACCTCATATTTGTTTCGTACTTGTAATAATTTATGTTCTCGAGCTACTGAAGTATTGAGCTGCAATATAAGCCCTTTATGTGATGTCGCTCAGACGTCCGACTGTGGCATGTTTGCCTTTTACTTTCAATATAAGCCCTTTATGTGATGTCGCTCAGACGTCCGACTGTGGCATGTTTGTCTTTTATTTCTGTTATAAGCCCTTTATGTGGTGTCGCCCTGACGCCCAACTGCGGCATTATTATTCTCGCAGTTTCCTCTCGAGGAGTCATTCAGACCCCTCGTTTGGCACCAGCATTATTATTCTCGCAGTTTCCTCTTGAGGAGTCATTCAGACCCTCGTTTGGCACCAGTATTACTATTCTTGCAGTTTCCTCTCGAGGAGTCATTTAGTCCCTCGTTTGGCACCCAGTATTTAGGATTTCGGGAGGACTACCGCCCAACTTCTCTGTTATTTTCCCATGCAACTATTGTCTCTATGTCTGAACGCACTTGTTATTCCGTTCTTATGCTTCATGTTCACATTTGTTATATCTTATGTCCGAACTGTCTTGCGAGTACTTTCATAGTACTCACCTGGCTTGTTGATTTGGCCAGATGTTGACGAAGGCGATCTCTTAGATGAAGAGTTTGATAGCGCGTCCGACGCCTAGAGGAGTCCCAGTCAGTCCTGTGCGATCCCGGATATTGGTCACTTGTATTATATACGCTTCCGCCACCCGCAATAAGTCTCCTCGAGCCTCACTCCGACGCTTGAACAGCTGTAGTCTTCAGGAGTCATATCACCCACTTCGCGGTGATATTTCCACCATCGTTGTTATCGTGAGTTAGTAGTTATGCCACCCTATCCGCCGTCTTGTTTTATCGGCGTGCATGTAATAAATTGTTGGGCAGTCCCCGCTCAACCTTGTATTATATTCAGTACTCCTGGTATTTTTCTTCTGTGACCAAGATATTGTCTACCAGTGAGAAGAAATTCTTCTTTACTGGTCCGTAAAAGGGATCGGTCTCTCAATAATTATTTTATTGAAAAACCGGTCGTGACAGAGCCCAAGATGGCGACAGCACCAGAGCCTTTGGCAGGCGAAGACTACTTTTGTCAGGATAAGATGTACTAGTTGTCCCCTTCCAAATTGGCCCTTGTGGGATCCCTTCCCTCTCAATATTTGGGAAAGAGGACCGAGGCCTCTATAAATAGGACTAGCCACCACAATAGGAGGCAGCTGGAGCTCATCTTGAGTAATCCTCACGCACATAGGTTCACCAAGCACAAGAACACCTCTCCTCAGGAGGCTGTTCTTCCCCTTGTACTGTTCATCCTCACCCTAAGAGGCAATCCACCACCACACACTTGAGTAGGGTATTGCACCACAACGGTGGCCCGAACCAGTATAAATCTTGTGTCCCTTGTGTTGCGAGTTCGTCGAGCTAGCCTAGAGACCGTGAAGTGTGTGAGGGCGTGATCTGTGAGGGAGAGATCTTCGCGCGCACCCCAGAGTTGAAACCTTAAGGGTTTTGCCAGAACCCGAGATCCGGCATAGCTCTATCAGCTTGTACAAATAATTTTACACTAGAATTGAACTAGCTCTCTAGCCTAGTACAATTTTTTTACACTAGAGTTGAACTAGCTCTATAAGCTAGTTCAAATAATTTTACACTAGAGTTGAACTAGCTCTATAGCATAGTACAAATAATTCTACAATAGAGTTGAACTAGCTTTATAAGCTTGTTCAAATAATTTTACACTAGAGTTGAACTAGCTCTATAGCCTAGTACAAATAATTTTACACGAGAGTTGAACTAGCTCTATAAGCTTGTACAAATAATTTTAGACTAGAGTTGAATTAGCTCTATAAGCTAGTTCAAATAATTTTACACTAGAGTTGAACTAGCTCTACACTACACAGGAACCCACCTATAGCAACGCATTTTTTCGTATCTAAAAGTCCATATATGCGTTGTTAGTGTCTCTACCAACGGGTTGGGATGTGTAGCCTTTCCAGTGTTGCTAGTGCATAATGCAACGCTTATACTACCGTTGGTAAAAGCGACCGTTGCTAGATTACAACACATACAACCAACTTTTACAACACTTTTTTACGTTGGGGCTTGATATACAAGAATCCAAATCTCATTGTTTGGAAAAAGAGAATTTGCAATGCTTCACATGTTGTTACATATATAATGTGGATAACATTATAGATATATTGCAATGACAATGATTAAATTAATGCTCAACATAATGGCAATAATTATGGCGAGGGAAAACACAAGAAAATATACTCATAAGAGGAAGAAATCATATATTGGATAAAACTATTGGATTACAATAGTGGATATTACATGAGGAACATCATCCAAATGTGATGCATAATCTAAATATTTTCTTACAACGGAACATAAACAAAAAGCATCCATCAACATCTCTACAACTTGACTAAAACTTAACCGAGGAACATAATCCAAAAGGAATAGCATCCCTACAACTTAACTAAAACTGAAAGCATCCACCATCTTCACCATGAACTGGAACATCGACATCACCATTGCAGTATACTTGCCATGCACCCATATAATCGTCCATGTATCTTTTGAATCTACAAAGAAAATAAAAAATGAACTGTTAACACACAATGCATTGACATAATGCTAGTGATAGAGGAAAGATATTAGACACGTACAAAGGTTGAATGCCATGTAATCTTTGTTTTTTCTTCATAACTGAGAGAATTGTAGTTTTTCGACTATACCAAATCTTCAGTTCTCACAAGTGCCACATCGAGATGCACTACCCAAAATTCATTTGTAATTTCAGCACCATCAAGTTCAAATTTAGGATCACAACTTACAACTGTAGCAAGAGCTACGTCCCTGTTATGATTATGAAAAGATACCGGCATGAGTGTGAGTTGTCATAGATGACTAGTCCAGACACCACAATATACGACACAGCCTGCAGAACAACATGGCTCAACAAAATTATATGGACAGTGGCCTAAGTGTTGTTGTGCATTCAAGGGCAATGTGAGTGACAGTACCACTTCTCTTCTCCGGTTAGTTAGCAAACTGAACCAGTACGGTTTCAATCATCTGAAACTGAACAAAAACATTTAGCTCTAGTTGGTTCCAGTCATCCAACAGGAAACATAACCTATATGTGCTCACCATGCTTAGGAAAAAGCTAGCCCCAAATCCACTGCAACGAATTTACGTGGTCATCACCAGCCTAGAGATCCATTGCTAATTCTGTACACCTACAGTCAAACTGTTTTGTGTGAACCAACAGATTTATTTATTGCTAAATAAATCCACTGAAACCTACAACCCCAAATCCTATAAATTTGCATGGACAACATCATAAAACCTAGCATGGCTCAATGGGTGTGGACACAACGAGCAGTAGCACTGTAGGGAGAGGGAGAGAGTATACCTTCCATGGCATCATCCATGACTTGCTCCATGGTGTTCCCCTACATTGAGTTGGTGCATGCAGCTGCAAAACCAAAGGAAAAAAGGTTACGGGTGTCACATGCATCTCTAGAACAGCACAACACAAGTAATGCTTGATCAAGTTCCATTTCTGCTTAAAGAAGAGCAAGCTATATTCCTCCCGTTCATGTGTCCTAATTACTACCTTGGCAACTTCACATCTGGCTTAATGAATTTATCCCCGAGTTAGTTAGACTAGTCAGCAACCCATGCGTCTGCACAGGCTAGATAATTTCAGTTTGCCATATATAATTGGAACATTTTTATATAAGAAAAAAAATAAAATCATAAATTTTAAAAGAAGCATACTTTTGACTAATTGAGAAATATTAAATGTTTACTAGTTTGGTTTCCATGTGGCTGCAATAAATATATTTTCATAAAGGCATTTATACATACTATTTATCATTCCTATAAATAAAGTTCCAAATTATAATTTATATGAAGTCAGGGATCCGAGGTTAGTAAATATACAGAGGATATTGGTCAATATTGTAATTTCCTTTAATTACATAGCACGATTTTAAATCTTGTGTGCTCCTAAAATTAGCTACTTGGAAACCCCAAATGGATCCCAAGCTTTAGTAAGTTCGCTTAAAAAAAGGAAACCACACCTTCAAGTTAACCAAACAAAAGCATGTGTACATGAATATTTGTCTTGTATGTATGCAAAGCTTCATTAAGAAATGTTTTCTGAAATAAACACGTACATCGCTCAAAACTTCTAGATAGGAAACACATCAAATGATTATGTTAACCCACCTATAAACATAAAAGTGAAATGGATGGTTGGAGGCAAACAATGCAACACTACTGTTTGGAGGTTTGACTATGTGGTGCTGCTGGAGAGACGATCAGGGCGGCAGACCACCCCAACTGGATGCTTTCACTCCCTACAACACAATCGAGTCAAGAGGAGTACTCATCAATAATGATGAAGTCAATTGCATAGTTCTTTATTCTGTTATGAGCTTAAAGGATGGAGAATAGAACCGGATCGCCACGCTGCAAGTTCTTTCACTCAACAGCATCACCATGAAGATGCCTGCGGCCGCCTAATCTGCTTCAAACTACCATCACTACACCTCCGCCGTCGCATGAGCCATCATTTGATTGATTTAGTAATTAGCCTAAAAGATATATGTTGGATTTTTGCATGGTCAAAACCTAAAACAGGGGAATATTAAAAATTGGAAAAGAAAAAGATTGGGGCCTTGGGAGATATTGTATTAATTAGACTCTGACCTGATTTTTAACCATACCTAGGTGTTTTCTATACAAATGACCTCAAACACACTGGTTGGCGCTCCAAGACGTAGATGGGCTTTAGAATAGCGTACTGGAAAGAGAATCGTTACCTACAATGTTGTTGCCATAGAAAGAATATGCAACTCGGGGTTAATTTGAAGCCACTACTGCTCCTGATGTGCCACGAACCAGAGCTTAGAGGAGGAGTGGACCAACTCACCTGAAGCCAGAGGAGGAAGCTCCATGGCTGCTTCGTCCCGAGTAACTGCAAGGATGTCCACTAGCGAGTCCTCATTTCACGTGTACAGGAGAAGGGAAGAGCAGAGGTTAGACAAGGAGGGGGGACCCTGGGGAGGGGATGCACTCACCGACCGAGAGGAGGAGGACATGGCCACCAGCGCCGACGCCCGAAACACTAGCCATAGGGTGAGGGGCGAGGGTGGGCTTTGGGGGCCGCGAGCGCCGGATCTAACCGTACGGGAGGGCGCCACGGTGCGATGGGATCTCGGGATGTCCTTCGCGGTGGCGGAGTTCGCCGGACGTCGCCTCGCCGCAGGTGGCGCAACAAGGAGCCACGTGAAGAGAGTGACATGGGACACGAGAGGGATGGGGTAGATCCGGCAGCCTCCGGAGCTGCGAGGTTGGGGGAGTGGAGGGGAGGGCCGGCGGCGCGGAGGGTCGGACGAGGGAGACGAGGCGATGGGTGGCGGCGATTTGGGAGAGATGAGGGGAATCTGGGACTCTGTTTCTCCTATGTCTCTCTCTGGTTTCCTATGTATTTTTTTCATATATGTACAACGATAGGTTCATGAGCTGCTAATCTACAACGCATATGCTACAACCCTTATATACGTATCTATTGTGCATTTTGCAACATATAGTCAAAGTGTTGTAGAATTTTCATTGCTTTATAGGGGGGGTATCCTTGTAGTGATATAAGCTAGTTCAAATAATTTTACACTAGAGTTGAACTAGCTCTACAAGCTAGTTCAAATAACTTTACACTAGATTTGAACTAGCTCTATAGCCTAGTAAAAATAATTTTACACTAGAGTTGAACTAGCTCTATAAGGTAGATCAAATAATTTTACACTAGAGTTGAACTAGCTCTATAGCCTAGTACAAATAATTTTACACTAGAGTTGAACCAGCTATATAAGCTTGTACAAATAATTTTACACTAGAGTTTAACTAGCCCTATAAGCTAGTTCAAATAATTTTACACTAGAGTTGAACTAGCTCTATAGCCTATTACAAATAAATTTACACTAAAGTTGAACTTGCTCTATAGGCTAGTACAAATAATTTTACACTAGAGTTGAACTAGCTCTATAAGCTAGTTCAAATAATTTTACACTAGAGTTGAACTAGCTCTATAATCTAGTTCAAA
>NC_057808.1:144496707-144499011 GCF_018294505.1 Triticum aestivum | reverse complement strand
TTTACACTAGCGTTGAACTAGCTCTATAGCCTAGTACAAATAATTTTACACTAGAGTTGAACTCGCTCTATAAGCTAGTTCAAATAATTTTACACTAGATTTGAGTTAGATCTATAAGCTTGTTAAAATAGTTTTACACAAGAGTTGAGCTAGCTCTATAAGCTTGTACAAATAATTTTACACTAGAGTTGAACTAGCTCTATAGCCTAGTACAATTTTTTTACACTAGAGTTGAACTAGCTCTATAACACTAGTAGGAAAACGACTTTTAGGACCGGTTCGTAAGGACCTTTAGTACCGGTAAAGGAACCGGCACTAAAGGGTGCGGACTAAAGGACCCCCCCTTTAGTCCCGGTTCAACAGGAACTGGGACCAAAGGCCCACCGCGTGGCACGAGGGGCGCCGTCGTGTGGGGGATTTTTTTCGAAATAAGGGGAAAAAAGCCCTCCTACTGGGCCAGCACGGCCTGCATACGACTATAAACCCAACCTCTAGTTGGGCTAGGATCCAGGCCCGTACGGCCCAGTAGGCCCCACGGGGCAGAAGACTTGCAATTGGCCCACAAAGACCTGCTTAGAGAGGATCTCGACACGGTAGCCGTGGCAAGGCTTATAAACCGGTGCGAGCTCCTCTCAACTAGCAAGGTGGAACTAAACATTGTGCACTGCGGGTGGCAGCACACCACCTTTATTACCGGTTGGTAGCTCCAACCAGCACTAAAGGGGGGGTCTTTAGTACCGGTTGGAGCCACCAACCCGTATTAAAGGCCACCACCCCTTTAGTGCCGGTTGGAGCCAGCAATCGGTACTATAGATCACAAATGAACCGGTACTAATACATAGCCGTTCGAACCGGGACTAATGGTACCATTAATGCCGGTTCATTTACAAAACGGGACTTATGTGCCTCACGTAAAGTAGTTTTTGTACTAGTGTAAGCTTGTACAAATAATTTTACACTAGCATTGAACTAGCACTATAGCCTAGTACAAATTTTTTACACTAGAGTTGAACTAGCTCTATAAGCTACTTCAAATAATTTTACACTAGAGTTAAACTAGCTCTATAGCCTAGTACAAATAATTTTACACTAGAGTTGAACTAGCTCTATAAGCTACTTCAAATAATTTTACAATAGAGTTGAAATAGCTCTAGAAGCTAGTTCATATAATTTCACACTAGAGTTGAACTAGCTCTATAAGCTTGTACAAATAATTTTACACTAGAGTTGAACTAGCTCTATAGGCTAGTACAAATAATTTTACACTGGAGTTGAACTAGCTCTATAAGCTACTTCAAATAATTTTACACTAGAGTTGAACTAGCTCTATAATCTAGTTCAAATAATTTTACACTAGAGTTGAACTTGCTCAATAGCCTAGTACAAATAATTTTACACTAGAGTTGAACTAGCTCTATAAGCTAGTTCAAAAAAAATTACACTAGAGTTGAACTAGCTCTATAGCCTAATACTAATAATTTTACACTAGAGTTGAACTAGCTCTATAAGCTTGTACAAATAATTTTACACTAGCATTGAACTAGCACTATAGCCTAGTACAAATTTTTTACACTAGAGTTGAACTAGCTCTATAAGCTACTTCAAATAATTTTACACTAGAGTTGAACTAGCTCTATAGCCTAGTACAAATAATTTTACACTAGAGTTGAACTAGCTATATAAGCTACTTCAAAAAATTTTACACTAGAGTTGAACTAGCTCTATAGCCTAGTACAAGTAATTTTACAATAGAGTTGAAATAGCTCAATAAGCTAGTTCAAATAATTTTACACTAGAGTTCAACTAGCTCTATAACCTAGTACAAATAATTTTACACGAAACTCAAACTAGCTCTATAAGTTTGTACAAATAATTTTAGACTAGAGTTGAACTATCTCTATAAGCTAGTTCAAATAATTTTACACTAGAGTTGAACTAGCTCTATAAGGTAGTTCAAATAATTTTACACTAGAGTTGAACTAGCTCTATAAGCTAGTTCAAATAATTTTACACTAGATTTGAACTAGATCTATAGCCTAGTACAAATAATTTTAAACTAGAGTTGAACTAGCTCTATAACCTAGTTCAAATAATTTCACACTACAGTTGAACTAGCTCTATACCCTAGTACTAATAATTTTACACTAGAGTTGAACTAGCTCTATAAGCTTGTACAAATAATTTTAAACTAGAGTTGAACTAGCTCTATAAGCTAGTTCGAATAATTTTACACTAGAGTTGAACTAGCTCTATAGCCTAGTACTAATAATTTTACACTAGAGTTGAACTAGCTCTATAAGCTTG
>NC_057808.1:144493976-144496518 GCF_018294505.1 Triticum aestivum | reverse complement strand
ACCTAGTACAAATAATTTTACACTAGAGTTGAACTAGCTCTATAAGCTTGTACAAATAATAGTACACTAGAGTTGAACTAGCTCTATAGTGTAGCACAAATAATTTCAGACTAGAGTTGAACTAGCTCTATAAGCTAGTTCAAATAATTTTACACTAGAGTTGAACTAGCTCTATAGCCTAGTACTAATAATTTTACACTAGAGTTGAACTAGCTCTATAAGCTTGTACAAATAATTTTACAGTAGAGTTGAACTAGCTCTATAAGCTAGTTCAAATAAATTTACACTAGATTTTAACTAGCTCTATAACCTAGTACAAATAATTTTGCACTAGAGTTGAACTAGCACTATAAGCTTGTACAAATAATATTACACTAGAGTTGAACTAGCTCTATAGTCTAGTACAAATAATTTACAACTAGAGTTGAACTAGCTCTATAAGCTACTTCAAATAATTTTACAATAGAGTTGAACTACCTCTAGAAGCTAGTTCATATAATTTCACACTAGAGTTGAACTAGCTCTATAAGCTACTTCAAATAATTTTACATTAGAGTTGAACTAGATCTATAGCCTAGTACAATTAATTTTAAACTAGAGTTGAACTAGCTCTATAAGGTAGTTCAAATAATTTTACACTAGAGTTGAACTAGCTCTATAGCCTAGTACTAATAATTTTACACTAGAGTTGAACTAGCTCTATAAGCTTGTACCAATATATTTACACTAGAGTTGAACTAGCTCTATAAGCTAGTTCAAATAATTTTACACTAGATTTTAACTAGCTCTACAACCTAGTACAAATAATTTTACACTAGAGTTGAACTAGCTCTATAAGCTTGTACAAATAATATTACACTAGAGTTGAACTAGCTCTATAGTGTAGTACAAATAATTTCAGACTAGAGTTGAACTAGCTCTATAAGCTACTTCAAATAATTTTACAATCGAGTTGAACTAGCTCTAGAAGCTAGTTCATGTAATTTCACACTAGAGTTGAACTAGCTCTATAAGCTACTTCAAATAATTTTACACTAGAGTTGAACTAGATCTATAGCCTAGTACAAATAATTTTAAACTAGAGTTGAACTAGCTCTATAAGCTAGTTCAAATAATTTTACACTAGAGTTGAACTAGCTCTATAGCCTAGTACTAATAATTTTACACTAGAGATGAACTAGCTCTATAAGCTTGTACAAATATATTTACACTAGAGTTGAACTAGCTCTATAAGCTAGTTCAAATAATTTTACACTAGATTTTAACTAGCTCTATAACCTAGTACAAATAATCTTACACTAGAGTTGAATTAGCTCTATAAGCTTGTACAAATATTTTTACACTAGAGTTGAACTAGCTCTATAGTCTAGTACAAATAATTTCACACTAGAGTTGAACTTGCTCTATAAGCTACTTCAAATAATTTTACAATAGAGTTGAAATAGCTCTAGAAGCTAGTTCATATAATTTCACACTAGAGTTGAACTAGCTCTATAAGCTTGTACAAATAATTTTACACTAGAGTTGAACTAGCTCTATAGGCTAGTACAAATAATTTTACACTGGAGTTGAACTAGCTCTATAAGCTACTTCAAATAATTTTACACTAGAGTTGAACTAGCTCTATAATCTAGTTTAAATAATTTTACACTAGAGTTGAACTTGCTCAATAGCTTAGTACAAATAATTTTACACTAGAGTTGAACTAGCTCTATAAGCTAGTTCAAAAAAAATTACACTAGAGTTGAACTAGCTCTATAGCCTAATACTAATAATTTTACACTAGAGTTGAACTAGCTCTATAAGCTTGTACAAATAATTTTACACTAGAGTTGAACTAGCTCTATAAGCTAGTTCAAATAATTTAACACTAGATTTTAATTAGCTCTATAGCCTAGTACAAATAATTTTACGCTAGAGTTGAACTAGCTCTATAAGCTTGTACAAATAATATTACACTAGAGTTGAACTAGCTCTATAGTCTAGTACAAATAATTTCACACTGGAGTTGAACTAGCTCTATAAGCTACTTCAAATAATTTTACAATAGGGTTGAACTAGCTTTACAGTTAGTTCAAATAATTTTACACTAGAGTTGAACTAGCTCTATAAGCTTGTACAAATAATTTTACACTAGAGTTGAACTTGCTCTATAGGCAAGTACAAATAATTTTACACTTGAGTTGAACTAACTCTATAAGCTAGTTAAAATAATTTAACACTAGAGTTGAACTAGCTCTATAATCTAGTTCAAATAATTTTACACTAGAGTTGAACTTGCTCAATAGCTTAGTACAAATAATTTTACACTAGAGTTTAACTAGCTCTATAAGCTAGTTCAAATAATTTTACACTAGAGTTGAACTAGCTCTATAGCGTAGTACAAATATTTTTACACTAGAGTCGAACCAGCTCTGTAAGCTAGTAAAAATAATTTTACCCAAGAGTTGAACTAGCTCTATAGCCTGGTAAAAATAATTTTACACTAGAGTTGAACTAGCTCTATAGCCTAGTACAAATTTTTTTACACTAGAGTTGAACT
>NC_057808.1:144493028-144493554 GCF_018294505.1 Triticum aestivum | reverse complement strand
ATTTTACACTAGAGTTTAACAAACTCTATAAGCTAGTTCAAATAATTTTACACTAGAGTTGAACTAGCTCTATAGCCTAGTACAAATATTTGTTACACTAGAGTCGAACTAGCTCTGTAAGCTAGTAAAAATAATTTTACCCTAGTGTTGAACTAGCTCTATAGCCTGGTAAAAATAATTTTACACTAGAGTTGAAATAGCTCTATAGCCTAGTACAAATGTTTTTACACTAGAGTTGAACTAGCTCTATAAGCTAGTTAAAATAATTTTACACTAGAGTTGAATTAGCTCTATAGCCTAGTACAAATAATTTTACTATATAGTTGAACTTGCTCAATAGCCTAGTACAGATAATTTTACACTAGAGTTGAACTAGCTCTATAAGCTAGTTAAAATAATTTTACACTAGAGTTGAACTAGCTCTATAGCCTAGTACAAATAATTTTACTATATAGTTGAACTTGCTCAATAGCCTAGTACAGATAATTTTCCACTAGAGTTGAACTAGCTCTATAAGCTTGTAAAA
>NC_057808.1:144492340-144492961 GCF_018294505.1 Triticum aestivum | reverse complement strand
GCTTGTACAAATAATTTTACACTAGAGTTGAACTAGCTCTATAGCCTAGTACAAATAATTTTACACTAGAGTTGAACTAGCTCTATTAGCTAGTTCAAATAATTTTACAATAGAGTTGAACTAGCTCTATAGCCTAGTACAAATATTTTTACACTAGAATTGAACTACCTCTATAAGCTAGTTAAAATAATTTTACACTAGAGTTGAACTAGCTCTATAGCCTAGTTCAAATAATTTTACACTAGAGTTGAACTAGCTCTATTAGCTAGTTCAAATAATTTTACAATCGAGTTGAACTAGCTCTATAGCCTTGTACAAATAATTTTACACTAGAGTTGAATTATCTCTATAAGCTAGTTAAAATAATTTTACAATAGAGTTGAAATAGCTCTAGAAGCTAGTTCATATAATTTCACACTAGAGTTGAACTAGCTCTATAAGCTAATACAAATAATTTTACACTAGAGTTGAACTTGCTCTATAGGCTAGTACAAATAATTTTACACTGGGGTTGAACTAGCTCTATAAGCTACGTCAAATAATTTTACACTAGAGTTGAACTAGCTCTATAATCTAGTTCAAACAATTTTACACTAGAGTTGAACTTGCTCAATAGCCTAG
>NC_057808.1:144491795-144492321 GCF_018294505.1 Triticum aestivum | reverse complement strand
ATTTTACACTAGAGTTTAACAAACTCTATAAGCTAGTTCAAATAATTTTACACTAGAGTTGAACTAGCTCTATAGCCTAGTACAAATATTTGTTACACTAGAGTCGAACTAGCTCTGTAAGCTAGTAAAAATAATTTTACCCTAGTGTTGAACTAGCTCTATAGCCTGGTAAAAATAATTTTACACTAGAGTTGAAATAGCTCTATAGCCTAGTACAAATGTTTTTACACTAGAGTTGAACTAGCTCTATAAGCTAGTTAAAATAATTTTACACTAGAGTTGAATTAGCTCTATAGCCTAGTACAAATAATTTTACTATATAGTTGAACTTGCTCAATAGCCTAGTACAGATAATTTTACACTAGAGTTGAACTAGCTCTATAAGCTAGTTAAAATAATTTTACACTAGAGTTGAACTAGCTCTATAGCCTAGTACAAATAATTTTACTATATAGTTGAACTTGCTCAATAGCCTAGTACAGATAATTTTCCACTAGAGTTGAACTAGCTCTATAAGCTTGTAAAA
>NC_057808.1:144486460-144491745 GCF_018294505.1 Triticum aestivum | reverse complement strand
TTTACACTGGGGTTGAACTAGCTCTATAAGCTACGTCAAATAATTTTACACTAGAGTTGAACTAGCTCTATAATCTAGTTCAAACAATTTTACACTAGAGTTGAACTTGCTCAATAGCCTAGTACAAATAATTTTACACTAGAGTTGAACTAGCTCTATAAGCTAGTTCAAAAAAATTTACACTAGAGTTGAACTAGCTCTATAGCCTAATACTAATAATTTTACACTAGAGTTGAACTAGCTCTATAAGCTTGTACAAATAATTTTACACTAGAGTTGAACTAGCTCTATAACCTAGTACAAATAATTTTACACTAGAGTTTAACTAGCTCTATAAGCTAGTTCAAATAATTTTACACTAGAGTTGAACTAGCTCTATAGCCTAGTACAAATATTTTTACACTAGAGTCGAACTAGCTCTGTAAGCTAGTAAAAAGAATTTTACCCTAGTGTTGAACTAGCTCTATAGCCTGGTAAAAATAATTTTACACTAGAGTTGAAATAGCTCTATAGCCTAGTACAAATTTTTTTACACTAGAGTTGAACTAGCTCTATAAGCTAGCTAAAATAATTTTACACTAGAGTTGAACTAGCTCTATAGCCTAGTACAAATAATTTTACTATATAGTTGAACTTGCTCAATAGCCTAGTACAGATAATTTTACACTAGAGTTGAACTCGCTTTATAAGCTAGTTCAAATAATTTTACACTAGAGTTGAACTTGCTCTATAAGCTTGTACAAATAATTTTACACTAGAGTTGAACTAGCTCTATAGCCTAGTACAAATAATTTAACACTACAGTTGAACTAGCTCTATTAGCTAGTTCAAATAATTTTACAATAGAGTTGAACTAGCTCTATAGCCTAGTACAAATATTTTTACACTAGAATTGAACTACCTCTATAAGCTACTTAAAATAATTTTACACTAGAGTTGAACTAGCTCTATAGCTTAGTTCAAATAATTTTACACTAGAGTTGAACTAGCTCTATTAGCTTGTTCAAATAATTTTACAATCGAGTTGAACTAGCTCTATAGCCTTGTACAAATAATTTGACACTAGAGTTGAACTATCTCTATAAGCTAGTAAAAATAATTTTACACTAGAGTTGAACTAGCTCTATAGCCTAGTACAAATAATTTTACACGAAAGTTGAACTACCTCTATTAGTTTGTACAAATAATTTTACACTAGAGTTGAACTAGCTCTATAAGCTTTCAAATAAGTTTACACTAGAGTTGAACTAGCTCTATAAGCTTTTACAAATAATTTTACACTAGAGTTGAACTAGCTCTATAGCCTAGTACATAATTTTTTACACTAGAGTTGAACTAGCTCTATAAGCTAGATCAAATAATTTTACACTAGTGTTGAACTAGCTCTATAACACTAGTAGGAAAACAACTTTTAGTACCGGTTCGTAAGGACCTTTAGTACAGGTTCTGGAGCCGGCACTAAAGGGTGGGGACTAAAGCCCCCCCCCTTTAGTCCCGGTTCAACACGAACCGGGACCAAAGTCCCACCACGTGGCACGAGGCACGCCTTGGTCTGGGGGATTTTTTTTTTTGATTTTTTTTAAAAAAAAGGAAAAAAAAAAGCCCACCTACTCGGCCGGCACGGCCTGCATACGACTAGAAACCCAACCTCTAGTTGGGCTAGGATGCAGGCCCGTATGGCCCAGTAGGCCTCACAGGAGATAAGACTTTCAATAGGCCACAAAGGCCTGCTTAGGGAGGATCTCGACACGGTAGCCGCGGCGGGGCTTATAAACCGGTGCGAGCTCCTATCAACTACCGAGGTGGGACTAAACATTGTGCACTGCGGGTGGCAGCGCAGCACCTTTATTACGGGTTGGTGGCTCCAACCAGTACTAAAGGGGGGGTCTTTAGTATTGGTTGGAGCCACCGACCCGTACTAAAGGCTATCACCCCTTTAGTACCGGTTGGAGCCACCAACTGGTACTATAGGTCACAAATGAACCAGGAAAAATGCATAGTCGTTCGAACCGGGACTAATGGTACCATTAATGCCATTTCATTTACAAACCGGGACTAATGTGTCTCACGTAAAGTAGTTTTTGTACTAGTGTAAGATCGTACAAATAATTTTACACTAGAATTGAACTAGCTCTATAGCCTAGTACAAATTTTTTTACACTAGAGTTCAACTAGCACTATAAGCCAGTTCAAATAATTTTACACTAGAGTTGAACTAGCTCTATAGCCTAGTACAAATAATTTTACACTGGAGTTGAACTAGCTCTATAAGCTAGTTCAAATAATTTTACACTAGAGTTGAACTATCTCTATAGCTTAGTAAAAATAATTTTACACAAGAGTTGAACTAGCTCTATAACCTACTTCAAATAATTTTACACTAGAGATGAACTAGCTCTATAGCCTAGTACAAGTAATTTTACAATAGAGTTGAACTAGCTCTATAAGCTAGTTCAAATAATTTTACACGATAGGTGAACTAGCTCTATAAGCTTGTACAAATAATTTTAGACTAGAGTTGAACTAGCTCTATAAGCTAGTTCAAATAATTTTGCTAGAGTTGAACTAGCTCAATAAGCTAGTTCAAATAATTTTACACTAGAATTGAACTAGCTCTATAGCCTAGTACAAATAATTTTACACTAGAGTTGAACTAGCTCTATAAGCTAGTTCAAATAATTTTAGACTAGAGTTGAACTAGCTCTATAGCCTAGTACAAATAATTTTACACTAGAGTTGAACTAGCTCTATAAGCTCGTACAAATAATTGCACACTAGAGTTGAACTGGCTCTATAAGCTAGTTCAAATAAATTTACACTAAGTTGAACTAGCTCTATAATCTAGTTCAAATAATTTTACACTAGAGTTGAACTAGCTCTATAGCCTAGTATAAATAATTTTACACTAGAGTTGAACTTGCTCTATAGTCTAGTACAAATAATTTTACACTAGAGTTGAACTAGCTCGATAGCCTAGTACAAATAATTTTACACTAGAGTTGAACTAGCTCTGTAAGCTACTTCAAATAATTTTACACTGGAGTTGAACTAGCTCTATAAGCTAGTTCAAATAATTTTTCACTAGAGTTGAACTAGCTCTATAAGCTTGTACAAATAATTTTACACTAGAGTTGAAGTTGCTCTATAGGCTAGTACCAATTATTTTACACTAGAGTTGAACTAGCTCTATAAGCTAGTTCAAATAATTTTACACTAGAGTTGAACTCGCTCTATAATCCAGTTCAAATAATTTTACACTAGAGTTGAACTAGCTCTATGTAGCGACCAGACCTCAAACAGTCTAGTCTCTGTGCATCAGTGTCATCCTTGGATCCGTAATGCTGACACACACAGTACTGTAAAGGATTTATAACAGAGTAGCAATCACACACTTATTACATCGGATAGTTCAAGAGAACTCAATACAATAAATCCGGCTTAAGGCCATCTAAAATACGATAACAGCGGAAGGCTTGGAAGATAAAGTGAGTCCATCAACTCCAACGGCATCACTGAGTATAAGACCGCGACCTAAGGCTCCTTACTCGTCGTCTGAAAAGTCTGCAACATGATACGTTGCAGCCCGAAAACGGGTTAGCACATGGAATATGCTGGCAAAGTAACACATAGAGAGTAATGAACAGAATAATGCTATCACTACATGCATATTTGGCTAGTGGAAAGCTCTATGGTTACAGTTTTGTGAAAAGCCAATTTTTCCCTACCACAAAGGAATAAATTTTGTTTAACTATCATGGTGGTTGTTAAACATTGAGAAGGTACCTCCAACTCAATCCCAATTAATAACGTGATTAACCCAATCAAATTAAATTAAATAACATGATGATGAGATTCACATGCTAATCCAAGAACGAGATACTGAAGATGTCCATAACCGGGGACACGGCTAATCATGATTAGTTTGTACACTCTGCAGAGGTTTGTGCACTTTTCCCTACAAGACTCGATCGCCTCCGCTTGATTTCTCACACTACATGGTGTTTGAGAAACGGATGACCGAGACACAGTCTTTCAGAAACACTACTCTTTACTCCAGGTGGACAGTTACACCTACTTTCCCCTACATCTGCTAGCCCACCTCTTCAAGAGGTCATGTAACCTACTCAACTATGCTAGAGCCCATAATAGCTTGTGGCTGCACACGGAAGTTTCTAGCATGAATAATCTCATGATCCCTTTGAGTCTGGGTGGCGGTCCATAGGATGATCACACGGGTACTGCGGGATATCCAAAAATACAGGCAACACTGGTTTCTCCAGGTGCCTCAGTCCACCCAGATGTAAATTAAAGTAGACACCTTAAGTTGAACCATAAATTAATAATCTCACATCTGTCATGAAGAATTCACTCAAACTCAATCCATGTCTACGAGCATAGCATAACAATATAAGCAAACGTAGAAGTAACTCCCAAAGGTTTGATAGTAAACAGGACAATAGGTACTACCTCATGTACTTCCCAAAACCCACATATTAATCAGATCCTAATCATGTAACTGTTTGAGGATTGATCTAATGCAATAAAAATGGGTGATGAAAAGTATGATCAAAGTGTTACTTGCCTTGCTGATGATCCGTGAAACCTAGAGACTCGTAGTAGCACGCTTCGCACTCCGGGTACTCTATCGCAAACAAACAATACATACATAAGCAATCAAGCAAGGGTGCATGCAATAAAACTCAAAACAAGAGATCTAACCAGAAAGTTCAACTTAAGAACTCCAGTTTGCAAAAAGTATCAATTCAAACGAAGCAACGAAGGTCAAACGGCGAAAGAAACAAGCTTCGTTTACTAATCTGGATCTAAGTCAAATTTTACAGTAGCAAAAACTTTTTTGAGTTGGTTAAACGGAAGGAGAATTACGAGACGAAACTAGGCGCTTGAATCGCCTGATTCCCATAAACGGGCGAAAAGTTATACTAAAACGAAAAATAGATCGGAAATCGCGATCAGGAATAATCGCGGAAAATCCGAGAAAAAGAAAAACTGACGAACAGGCTAACGATCGAACGTTCGCTGTTTGTAAAAAAACGAAAACCGTTCGTTAAAATGAACGAACGAACGGGCGTTCGCTATTTAACTAAACCGGAAAAAAACCGATCTAATATAAAAAACGCATCTCGGTTTTGACATAAAACCGAATGGTTTTTCGAGAAAAACTGGCGGCTACCTCGGTTCGCGTGACGGCGGTGGCGGCGAGCGGCTCCGGCGGGTGGCGGTGTCGGGTGAGAGGCGGCGGGGCTCCGGCGGGTGGCGGCGGACGG
>NC_057808.1:144478370-144486064 GCF_018294505.1 Triticum aestivum | reverse complement strand
CGGCGGTGCGGGGCGGCGGCGGCTAGGGTTTCGGGGTGGTGGCGACTTGGGCTGAGGCGGGGCTCGGGCGGCGGCTTTAAAGGCCGGCCGGGCTGAGGTGTTCGGGTCGGACACGGCCCGTAAGGCGGATGACTTTTAAAAAAAATTCAGACGTGCAGAAAAAGTAAGAAAAGAAATACTAAACGGACTCCAAAAATCTCGAGGTAAATTTTACCCGTCCTCTAAAAATAAGCCGGACAAGATGAACATTTATTTGGGCCTAAAATGAAATTTGAAAAACGCGTATTTTTCTAATTCGAATAAAATCAAATATTTGTTTTTAATATTTTTCCTCCAATATTTCATTATTTGTGGAGAAGTCATTTTATCCCCTCTCATATATTTTGATATGAAATATTTTCGGAGAGAAAAATAATTAAAACAAATGATCCTATTTTCAAAATTTGAGAAAACCCAAATATGAAAATAACGAAATCCCCAACTCTCTCCGTGGGTCCTTGAGTTGCGTAAAATTTCTCGGATCGCAAATCAAAATGCAATAAAATATGATATGCATGATGATCTAATCTATAACATTCCAAATTGAAAATTTGGGATGTTACAAACCTACCCCCCTTACGATGAATCTCGCCCTCGAGATTCAGGTTGGCTAGAAAATAGGTGAGAGTGGTCCTTCCGTAGATCTTCCTCTCGCTCCCAGGTGGCTTCATCCTCGGTATGGTGACTCCACTGAACTTTGCAAAACTTGATAACCTTGCTGCGGGTGACTCGGCTACCATACTCAAGAATCTTAACTGGTTTCTCCTCATAGGTCAAGTCACTATCCAGCTGAATCGCTTCCAATGGCACTGTATCTCTCAGTGGTATCTCAGCCATCTCTGCGTGGCACTTCTTCAGCTGAGAAACATGGAACACATCGTGAACTCCCGACAATCCTTCGGGCAATTCCAACTTGTAAGCAACTTCCCCCATACGCTCCAAAACTTTGTATGGTCCTACAAAATGTGGCGCTAACTTTCCCTTAACTCCAAAGCGCTTTACTCCTCGAAGTGGTGATACTCGAAGATCAACCCTGTCTCCGACTTTGTAAACTGTCTCCTTGCATTTAGAATCCGCATAACTCTTCTGCCTGGACTGGGCTACCTTGAGCCTATCACGAATCAACTTCACTTTCTGTTCAGACTCTTTAATCAAATCTGGTCCAAACAACTGGCGGTCTCCAACTTCATCCCACAACAATGGTGTCCTGCACCTCCTTCCGTACAGAGCTTCGAAAGGGGCCATCTTCAAACTGGATTGATAACTGTTGTTGTAAGAGAACTCTACATATGGCAAATTGTCGTCCCAACTAGATCCATAATCTAGCGCACAAGCTCTCAGCATGTCCTCCAAAATCTGATTGACTCTCTCGGTCTGTCCGTCTGTCTGTGGATGAAAGGCTGTACTGAACTCTAGCCTGGTACCCAAAGTCTCGTGCAACTGATTCCAAAACTTTGAAGTAAACTGGGTTCCTCTATCTGATACAATGGTCCTCGAAACTCCATGCAGACATACGATCCAGGTCATGTATATCTTTGCCAACTTAGCACTTGTATAAGTGGTCTTTACTGGGATGAAATGAGCTACCTTCGTCAAACGATCGACTACAACCCATATTGTGTCATAGCCTGAACGAGTCCTGGGCAATCCTGTGATAAAATCCATGCCTAGCTTATCCCACTTCCATTCGGGTATCGACAATGGTTGTAGCAATCCTGCTGGCTTCTGATGCTCTGCCTTTACTCTCTGACATACATAACAAACTTCTACATACTCCGCAATATCCTTCTTCATTCCGGTCCACCAGAATGTATCCTTCAAATCCAAATACATCTTGGTATTTCCTGGGTGAATCGAATATGGTGAATCATGGGCCTCTTGCAGAATCAACTTCCTGATCTCCGGATCATTGGGAACATAAACACAGTCCTCAAACCATAAGGTATCGTGTTCATCCTCACGAAATCCCTTGGCTTTTCCTTTACTCATCCTTTCCTTTATCTTAGCAATTTCCTTGTCTGTTTTCTGAGCATCTCTGATCTTATCCCTCAAAGTAGACTGAATCTCCAATGCTGCTACAAAACCTCTTGGAACTATTTCCAAACATAGTTCACGAAGATCCTCTGCTAACTTCTTGGGTAACTCTCCGGTCATGAGCGTGTTGACATGGCTCTTGCGGCTCAACGCATCGGCTACTACGTTAGCCTTCCCTGGGTGATAATGCAATCTCATATCATAATCCTTAATGAGCTCCAACCATCTCCTTTGCCTGAGATTCAACCCCTTCTGCGTGAAAATGTACTTCGAACTCTTGTGATCCGTGTACATCTCACAATGGTTTCCGATGAGAAAATATCTCCATGTCTTCAACGCATGCACTACGGCTGCTAACTCCAAATCATGTGTAGCATAATTCAACTCATGGGGTTTAAGCTGTCATGAGGCATATGAAACAACTCTTCCCTCCTGCATTAGCACTGCTCCAAGTCCTCGACGAGAATCGTCGCAATATACTTCATAATCCTTGCGTTGATCTGGCAGAATCAACACTGGCGCTGTAACCAAACGTTTCTTCAATTCCTGGAAACTAGCCTCACATTCCTCAGTCCAAATGAATTTGGTGTCCTTCTTCAACAACTCCGTCATAGGTTTTGCAATCTTCGAGAAATTCTCGATGAATCTCCGGTAATATCCTACGAGTCCAAGAAAACACCGGATTTCTCCGACTGTCGTGGGTGCTTCCCAATTTGTCACAGTGTTAACCTTGGTGGCATCTACTGCTATTCCTTCTCCGGATATGACATGTCCAAGGAATCCAACTTCCTTTAACCAAAACTCGCACTTGCTGAACTTGGCATATAACTGATGTTCTCTGAGCTTTCCAAGTACCAAACGTAAATGCTCCTTATGCTCTTCTTCATTCTTCGAATAGACCAGAATATCATCAATGAACACTACGACGAATTTATCCAAAAACTCCATAAACACTTTGTTCATCATGTTCATGAAATAGGCAGGTGCGTTTGTCTGGCCAAATGACATAACGGTGTACTCATATAGCCCATACCTTGTGGTAAAAGCTGTCTTGGGTATATCCTGCTCTCGAATCTTCAACTGGTGGTATCCTGATCGCAAATCAATCTTGGAAAATACTTTAGCTCCTTGTAGTCGGTCAAACAGATCATTGATCATCGGCAGTGGGTACTTGTTCTTGATTGTTACTGCATTCAATCCACGATAATCAACAACCATCCTCAACTATCCATCTTTCTTCTCCACTAGAAGTACGGGTGATCCCCAAGGTGACGAACTTGGGCGAATATATCCTTTATCCAGTAACTCCTTAATCTGCTTCTTAATTTCTTCCAAATCCTTAGCAGGCATCCTGTACGGTCTCTTAGATATTGGCCCAGTTCCTAGCAAAAGCTCAATCAAAAACTCGATGTCTCTATCCGGTGGCATGCCTGGCAACTCCTCTGGAAATACGTTAGGGAATTCCTTCACCACTGGTACTTCCTCCTGTACAACTCCTGATAAGGAATTCACTTGAGTCCTCTTCGGCACATGTCGGGATACATACTTAATCCTTCTTCCTTCTGGGGTAGTAAGCAAAATTGTCTTATTGGCGCAATCGATGTTTCCTCCATACATCGATAGCCAATCCATTCCCAAAATCACATCCAAACCTTGTGACTCCAAAACTATTAGGTCTGAGGGGAAAACATGCCTACCTATGGCCAATGGCAACTGAAAACATCCTTGGCTTGCCATATACTCTGCTCCTGGTGAGGTTGCTAACATAGGTGTTCTAAGAACTTTGGAGGGCAACTTAAACTTATCCACAAATCCCCTTGATATATATGAATGCGATGCATCAGTATCGAAAAGAACGATTGCAGTAAATGACTTAACCAAAAACTTACCTATTACTGCATCGGGCTGTGCTTCAACCTCCTCCACATTAACGTCGTTCACCTGTCCCCTGTTGAAAGGGTTCCGCTTCTTCCCCGAGCTTCCATTGCCATTTCCATTCTTTGCTTCCGGACAATCAGTGGCATAATGTCCAGTCTTCTGGCACTTGAAACAAGTAACGTGGCTTAGATCCCTCTTGGCTGGGGTTGATGGGTTGGTACGATTCTGTCCGTTGCTTCCTCCGTTCCCATTGCCATTCTTGGGGCCACTATGATTGTGCGAGCTCCCTCCATTGTGATTGTGACCTCCATGGTTATGCTGAAGGTGTCCTCCCGAGTTTCAGGGTAAAACGAGGCTTTTGATGAGCTCCTGTACTGTACTTTCCTTGTCCATACTTCCTCTTACGACTCTCAATCTGCTGCTGCTTCCCTTCAATCATGAGAGCTCTATCTACCAACTCCTGGTAGTTGTTAAAAGTTGCCACCATCAACTGCATGCTCAGCTCATCATTCAGTCCTTCCAAAAACTTCTCCTGCTTAGCTGCATCCATAGCAACGTCATCTGGGGCATAACGTGCTAACTTACTAAAATCCTCCACGTACTGGCCAATGGTACGTCCTCCTTGGCGTAAGTTGTGAAACTCACACTTCTTCATGGCCATAGCTCCTGCTGAAACATGGGCAGTACGGAAAGCTTGTTGAAACTGGTCCCATGTGACAGTGTCAATGGGGTGAGTGGCTGTGTAATTCTCCCACCATGATGCTGCGGGTCCATCAAGCTGATGTGCGGCAAAACGCACTCTCTCCGCATCTGTGCATCCTGCAGTGGTCAGTTCCCTTCCAACCTTTCGGAGCCAATCATCTGCCACAATCGGCTCGGTGCTACTGGAAAACACCACCGGATTCAGCCTAAGAAATCGGGCTAAGTGATCAACAGGTGGTGGTGGTGGTGGGTTGTTGTTATTGTCGTTGCCTTGGTTTTGAACTAGCACTTGCATCAGGGCATTCTACTGCTGAATCAACTGAGTGATCTCCGGTGGGGAAACAAATCCGGTGTCGCGTCTCAGAGGCATCTGATGGTTTAGAAAAGATGAGAAAATAGAACAGAATGAGGTCTAGAGGGAAAACACTACCCATATGCACATGAGACAAACACAATCATATCACTCCAATCAATTCAAACAAGGCATACAATCGATCTAACTATCGTTACAAAGTGCTTGGACTATAATATATACATGGTGGAATACTACTACTAATTTGGTGGTCTACTAGAAAAATTGCTCAGTCGAAGACTCCATGATATCTGCTCTGGCTTCATCCTCCAAATCATCCTCACTGGGGTCCGAGTCGGTGTCGTCAATGATGATGTAATTCTCCGGGCAAGTAGAATCTTCATCATCTCCTCCTGGTGCTGGGTCTCCCATGAAAACTCCTAGCTTTGTTGTCAGGTCGTCATTCTTCTCCACTAGTGCGATGATTTCCTCCATATAATCCTCGCGTGTAGCCTTGAGTTCTTCCTCCAGTTCCATGACCCTAGTCTTTGCCTCCTTCAGTTCTATCATGTCTGCGCACATCTGGTTCTCCTGGCGACGAATGTGCTGGTTTAACTCCTGGATGAAAGCTGCAATAGATCTATCCTTCCTGGTACTGATCATCTCCCATTGCTCATCTTGGCGCCCACAAATCTGATTGATAGTATCCTTGAGATCATTGTGGTACACTTCTCCAATGCGTCCCATGGTGATGTGGGCTGCCATGCTCTTTCCTAGACTCCAGGTTGGTGCATCAAAGGAAAACTCTATGGGCTCAGTGATTGGCGTGAACGTCCTTCCTGGAACTTGAACTTGAATCATCCAGCGCTCCTCTTCTGGTAGTGTGGCGTTGTAGGTTCCGGTGAAGATTGGTATTCCGATGTTCAGGTACTTAGTAACTTCCTTCAAGTGTCGTCCAAAAGGTGTATCCTCATCTGGTTGCGTGAACTTGTTCCTTGCATCCGCCATCCTAAAAGAGTGGAAGAAAGGAGAGGAGTCTGAAATGAGAAGAGAGTAGTGATCTAGGGCTTTAGCTTAGTGGTCGTGTCCTACAGTCAGCGTGTGCTCTGATACCATCTCTGTAGCGACCAGACCTCAAACAGTCTAGTCTCTGTGCATCAGTGTCATCCCTGGATCAGTAATGCTGACACGCATAGTACTTTCAAGGATTTATAACAGAGTAGCAATCACACACTTATTACATCGAATAGTTCAAGAGAACTCAATACAATAAATCCGGCTTAAGGCCATCTAAAATACGATAACAGCGGAAGGCTTGGAAGATAAAGTGAGTCCATCAACTCCAACGGCATCACTGAGTATAAGACCACGACCTAAGGCTCCTTACTCGTCGTCTGAAAAGTCTGCAACATGATACGTTGCTGCCCGAAAACGGGTCAGCACATGGAATATGCTGGCAAAGTAACACATAGAGAGTAATGAACAGAATAATGATATCACTACATGCATATTTGGCTGGTGGAAAGCTCTATGGTTACAGTTTTGCGAAAAGCCAATTTTTCCCTACCACAAAGGAATAAATTTTATTTAACTATCATGTTGGTTGTTAAACATTGAGAAGGTACGTCCAACTCAATCCCAATTAAGAACGTGATTAACCCAATCAAATTAAATTAAATAACATGATGATGAGATTCACATGATAATCCAAGAACTAGATACTCAAGATGTCCATAACCGGGGACACGGCTAATCATGATTATTTTGTACACTCTGCAGAGGTTTGTGCACTTTTCCCTACAAGACTCGATGGCCTCCGCTTGATTTCTCGCACTACACGGTGTTTGAGAAATGGATGACTGAGACACAGTCTTTCAGAAACACTACTCTTTACTCCGGGTGGACAGTTACACCTACTTTCCCCTACATCTGCTATCCCACATCTTCAAGAGGTCATGTAACCTACTCAACTATGCTAGAGCCCATAATAGCTTGTGGCTGCACACGGAAATTTCTTGCATGAATAATCTCATGATCCCTTTGAGTCTGGGTGGCGGTCCATAGGATGATCACACGGGTACTCCGGGATATCCAAAAGTACAGGCAAGCAATCAAGCAAGGGTGCATGAAATAAAACTCAAAACAAGAGATCTAACCAGAAAGTTCAACTTAAGAACTCCGGTTTGCAAAAAGAATCAATTCAAACGAAGCAACGAAGGTCAAACGGCGAAAGAAACAAGCTTCATTTACTAATCTGGATCTAAGTCAAATTTTACAGTATAAAAAACTTATTTGAGTTGGTTAAACGGAAAGAGAATTTCGATTTGAAACTCTAGGCGCTTGAATCACCTGATTTTGATAAACGAGCGAAAAGTTATAGTAAAACGAAAAATAGATCAGATCGCGATCAGGGATAATCGCGGAAAATCTGACAAAAAAGAAAACAGACGAACAGGCTAACGATCGAACGTTCGCTGTCTGTAAAAAAAGAAAACCGTTCGTTAAAATGAACGAACGAATGAGCGTTCGCTATTTAACTAAACCAGAAAAAAATAAACCGATCTAATATATAAAAAACGCATCTCGGTTTCGAAATAAAACCGAACGGTTTTTCGAGAAAAACCGGCGGCTACGTCGGTTCGCGTGACTGCGGCGGCGGCGAGCGGCTCCGGCGAGTGGCGGCGTCGGGCGAGAGGCGCCGGGGATCCGGCGGGTGGCGGGTCGTGCGGCGGGCCGACGCGGGCGGCGG
>NC_057808.1:144470391-144478041 GCF_018294505.1 Triticum aestivum | reverse complement strand
CGGGCTGAGGTGTCCGCGTCGGACACGGCTCGTAAGGCGGTTGACTTTTTTTTTCTTTAAAAAAAATAATTCGAACCTGCAGAAAAACCAAGAAAATAAATACTAAACGGACTCCAAAAATACCGAAACAAATTTTCCCCGTCCTCTAAAAATAAGTCGGACAAGATGAACATTTATTTGGACCTAAAATGAAATATTGAAAAACGCGTATTTTTCCTAATTCGAATAAAATCCAAATAAAATCAAATGTTTGTTTCTAATATTTTTCCTCCAATATTTCATTATTTATGGAGAAGTCATTTTATCCCCTCTCATATATTTTGATATGAAATATTTTTGGAGAAAAAATAATTAAAACAAATGATCTTATTTTCAAAATTTGAGAAAACCCAAATAGGAAAATAACGAAATCCCCAACTCTCTCCGTGGGTCCTGGAGTTGCTTGAAATTTCTAGGAGCGCAAATCAAAATGCAATAAAATATGATATGCATGATGATCTAATGTATAACATTCCAAATTGAAAATTTGGGATGTTACACTCTATAGCCTAGTACAAATAATTTTACACTAGCGTTGAACTAGCTCTATAAGCTTGTACAAATAATTTTACACTAGAGTTGAACTAGGTCTGTAGCCGAGTACAAATAATTTTACACTAGAGTTGAACTAGCTCTATAGCCTAGTACAAATATTTTTACACTAGAGTTGAGCTAGCTCTATAAGCTAGTTAAGATAATTTAACACTAGAGTTGAACTAGCGCTATAGCCTAGTACAAATAATTATACACTAGAGTTGAACTAGCTCAATAGCCTAGTACAAATAATTTCGCACTAGAGAAAAACTCGCTCTATAAGCTAGTTCAAATAATTTTACACTAGAGTTGAACTAGCTCTATAGCCTAGTACAAATAATTTTACACTAGAGTTGAACTAGCTCTATAGCCTAGTAAAAATATTTTTACACTAGAGTTGAACTAGTTCTATAAGCTAGTTAAAATAATTTTACCCTAGAGTTAAACTAGCTCTATAGCCTAGTACAAATAAGTTTACACTAAAGTTGGACTAGCTCTATAGCCTAGTACGAATAATTTTACACTAGAGTTGAACTAGCTCTATAAGCTTGTAAAAATAATTTTACACTATAGTTGAACTCGCTCTATAAGCTAGTTCAAATAATTTTACACTAGAGTTGAAGTAGCTCTTTAAGCATGTACAAATAATTTTACACTAAAGTTGAACTAGCTCCATAAGCTTGTAAAAATAATTTCACACTAGTGTTGAACTCGCTCTACAGGCTAGTTCAAATAATTTTACACTAGAGTTGAACTAGCTCTATAAGTTTGTAAAAATAGTTTTACACTAGAGTGAAACTAGCTCTATAGCCTAGGAAAAATAAATTTAGACTACAGTTGAACTAGCTCTATAGCCTAGTACAAATATTTTTACACTAGAGTTGAACTAGCTCTATAAGCTAGTTAAAATAATTTTAGCCTAGAGTTTGACTAGCTCTATAATCTAGTACAAATAATTTTACACTAGAGTTGGACAAGCTCTATAGCCTAGTACAAATAATTTTACACTAGAGTTGAACTAGCTCTATAGCCTAGTACAAATAATTTTACACTAGAGTTGAACTAGCTCTATAAGCTTGTACAAATAATTTTACACTAGAGTTGAACTAGCTCTATAAGCTTGTACAAATAATTTAACACTAGAGTTGAACAAGGTCTGTAGCCGAGTACAAAGAATTTTACACTAGAGTTGAACTAGCTCTATAGCCTAGTACAAATATTTTTACACTAGAGTTGAACTAGCTCTATAAGCTAGTTAAGATAACTTAACACTAGAGTTGAACTAGCTCTAAAGCCTAGTACAAATAATTTTACACTAGAGTTGAACTAGCTCAATAGCCTAGTACAAATAATTTTACACTAGAGTTGGACTAGCTCTATAAGCTTGTAAAAATAATTTCACACTAGAGTAAAACTCGCTCTATAAGCTAGTTCAAATAATTTTACACTAGAGTTGAACTAGCTCTATAGCCTAGTACAAATAATTTTAGAGTTGAACTAGCTCTATAGCCTAGTAAAAATATTTTTACAGTAGAGTTGAACTAGTTCTACAAGCTAATTAAAATAATTTTACCCTAGAGTAAAACTAGCTCTATAGCCTAGTACAAATAAGTTTACACTAAAGTTGGACTAGCTCTATAGCCTAGTACGAATAATTTTACACTAGAGTTGAACTAGCTCTATAAGCATGTAAAAATAATTTTACACCATAGTTGAACTCGCTCTATAAGCTAGTTCAAATAATTTTACACTAGAGTTGAAGTACCTCTTTAAGCTTGTACAAATAATTTTACAGTAAAGTTGAACTAGCTCCATAAGCTTGTAAAAATAATTTCACATTAGTGTTCAACTCGCTCTATAGGCTAGTCCAAATAATTTTACACTAGAGTTGAACTAGCTCCATAAGTTTGTAAAAATAGTTTTACACTAGAGTGAAAATAGCTCTATGGCCTAGTAAGAATAATTTTACACTGGAGTTGTACTAGCTCTATAGCCTAGTACAAATATTTTTACACTAGAGTTGAACTAGCTCTATAAGCTAGTTAAAATAATTTTAGTCTAGAGTTTGACTAGCTCTCTAGCCTAGTACAAATAATTTTACACTAGAGTTGGACTAGCTCTATAGCCTAGTACAAATAATTTTACACTAGAGTTGTACTAGCTCTATAAGCTTGTAAAATAATTTTACACTATAGTTGAACTCGCTCTATAAGTTAGTTCAAATAATTTTACACTAGAGTTGAAGTAGCTCTATAAGCTTGTACAAATAATTTAAAGTAGAGTTGAGCTAGCTCTATAGCCTAGTAATTTTTTGTTACACTAGAGTTGAACTAGCTCTATAAGCTAGTTCAAATAATTTTACACTAGAGTTGAACTATCTCTATAGCCTAGTACAAATAATTTTACACTAGAGTTGAACTAGCTCTATAAGCTTGTACAAATAATTGTACAGTAAAGTTGAACTAGCTCTATATGCTAGTTACAATAATTTTACACTAGAGTTGAACTAGCTCTATACCCTAGTACAAATAATTTTACACTAGAGTTGAACTAGCTCTATAAGCTTGTACAAATAATTTTACACTAGAGTTGAACTAGCTCTATAAGCTAGTTAAAATATATTTAGCCTAGAGTTTGACTAGCTCTATAGCCTAGTACAAATAATTTTACACTAGAGTTGGACTAGCTCTATAGCCTAGTACAAATAATTTTACACTAGAGTTGAACTAGCTCTATAGGCTAGTACAAATAATTTTACACTAGAATTGAACTAGCTCTATAAGCATGTACAAATAATTTTACACTAGAGTTGAACTAGCTCTATAAGCTTGTACAAATAATTTTACACTAGAGTTGAACTAGGTCTGTAGCCGAGTACAAAGAATTTTACACTAGAGTTGAACTAGCTCTATAGCCTAGTACAAATATTTTTACACTAGAGTTGAACTAGCTCTATAAGCTAGTTAAGATAATTTAACACTAGAGTTGAACTAGCTCTATAGCCTAGTACAAATAATTTTACACTAGAGTTGAACTAGCTCAATAGCCTAGTACAAATAATTTTACACTAGAGTTGGACTAGCTCTATAAGCTTGTAAAAATAATTTCACACTAGAGTAAAACTCGCTCTATAAGCTAGTTCAAATAATTTTACACTAGAGTTGAACTAGCTCTATAGCCTAGTACAAATAATTTTACACTAGAGTTGAACTAGCTCTATAGCCTAGTAAAAATATTTTTACAGTAGAGTTGAACTAGTTCTACAAGCTAGTTAAAATAATTTTACCCTAGAGTAAAACTAGCTCTATAGCCTAGTACAAATAAGTTTACACTAAAGTTGGACTAGCTCTATAGCCTAGTACGAATAATTTTACACTAGAGTTGAACTAGCTCTATAAGCTTGTAAAAATAATTTTACACCATAGTTGAACTCGCTCTATAAGCTAGTTCAAATAATTTTACACTAGAGTTGAAGTACCTCTTTAGGCTTGTACAAATAATTTTACAGTAAAGTTGAACTAGCTCCATAAGCTTGTAAAAATAATTTCACACTAGTGTTCAACTCGCTCTACAGGCTAGTCCAAAGAATTTTACACTAGAGTTGAACTAGCTCCATAAGTTTGTAAAAATAATTTTACACTAGAGTGAAAATAGCTCTATAGCCTAGTAAGAATAATTTTACACTGGAGTTGTACTAGCTCTATAGCCTAGTACAAATATTTTTACACTAGAGTTGAACTAGCTCTATAAGCTAGTTAAAATAATTTTAGCCTAGAGTTTGACTAGCTCTCTAGCCTAGTACAAATAATTTTACACTAGAGTTGGACTAGCTCTATAGCCTAGTACAAATAATTTTACACTAGAGTTGTACTAGCTCTATAAGCTTCTAAAATAATTTTACACTATAGTTGAACTCGCTCTATAAGTTAGTTCAAATAATTTTACACTAGAGTTGAAGTAGCTCTATAAGCTTGTACAAATAATTTTACAGTAGAGTTGAGCTAGCTCTATAGCCTAGTAATTTTTTGTTACACTAGAGTTGAACTAGCTCTATAAGCTAGTTCAAATAATTTTACACTAGAGTTGAACTATCTCTATAGCCTAGTACAAATAATTTTACACTAGAGTTGAAGTAGCTCTATAAGCTTGTACAAATAATTGTACAGTAAAGTTGAACTAGCTCTATATGCTAGTTACAATAATTTTACACTAGAGTTGAACTAGCTCTATACCCTAGTACAAATAATTTTACACTAGAGTTGAACTAGCTCTATAAGCTTGTACAAATAATTTTACACTAGAGTTGAACTAGCTCTATAAGCTAGTTAAAATATATTTAGCCTAGAGTTTGACTAGCTCTATAGCCTAGTACAAATAATTTTACACTAGAGTTGGACTAGCTCTATAGCCTAGTACAAATAATTTTACACTAGAGTTGAACTAGCTCTATAGCCTAGTACAAATAATTTTACACTAGAGTTGAACTAGCTCTATAAGCATGTACAAATAATTTTACACTAGATTTGAACTAGCTCTATAAGCTTGTACAAATAATTTTACACTAGAGTTGAACTAGGTCTGTAGCCGAGTACAAAGAATTTTACACTCGAGTTGAACTAGCTCTATAGCCTAGTACAAATATTTTTACACTAGAGTTGAACTAGCTCTATAAGCTAGTTAAGATAATTTAACACTAGAGTTGAACTAGCTCTATAGCCTAGTCCAAATAATTTTACACTAGAGTTGAACTAGCTCAATAGCCTAGTACAAATAATTTTACACTAGAGTTGGACTAGCTCTATAAGCTTGTAAAAATAATTTCACACTAGAGTAAAACTCGCTCTATAAGCTAGTTCAAATAATTTTACACTAGAGTTGAACTAGCTCTATAGCCTAGTACAATTAATTTTACACTAGAGTTGAACTAGCTCTATAGCCTAGTAAAAATATTTTTACAGTACAGTTGAACTAGTTCTACAAGCTAGTTAAAATAATTTTACCCTAGAGTTAAACTAGCTCTATAGCCTATTACAAATAAGTTTACACTAAAGTTGGACTAGCTCTATAGCCTAGTACGAATAATTTTACACTAGAGTTGAACTAGCTCTATAAGCTTGTAAAAATAATTTTACACTATAGTTGAACTCGCTCTATAAGCTAGTTCAAATAATTTTACACTAGAATTGAAGTACCTCTTTAAGCTTGTACAAATAATTTTACACTAAAGTTGAACTAGCTCCATAAGCTTGTAAAAATAATTTCACACTAGTGTTGAACTCGCTCTACAGGCTAGTTCAAATAATTTTACACTAGAGTTGAACTAGCTCCATAAGTTTGTAAAAATAATTTTACACTAGAGTGAAAATAGCTCTATAGCCTAGTACAACTAATTTTACACTGGAGTTGAACTAGCTCTATAGCCTAGTACAAATATTTTTACACTAGAGTTGAACTAGCTCTATAAGCTAGTTAAAATAATTTTAGCCTAGAGTTTGACTAGCTCTATAGCCTAGTACAAATAATTTTACACTAGAGTTGGACTAGCTCTATAGCCTAGTACAAATAATTTTACACTAGAGTTGTACTAGCTCTATAAGCTTGTAATATAATTTTACACTATAGTTGAACTCGCTCTATAAGTTAGTTCAAATAATTTTACACTAGAGTTGAAGTAGCTCTATAAGCTTGTACAAATAATTTTACAGTAGAGTTGCGCTAGCTCTATAGCCTAGTAATTTTTCTTACACTAGAGTTGAACTAGCTCTATAAGCTAGTTCAAATAATTTTACACTAGAGTTGAACTATCTCTATAGCCAAGTACAAATAATTTTACACTAGAGTTGAACTAGCTCTATAAGCTTGTACAAATAATTGTGCAGTAAAGTTGAACTAGCTCTATATGCTAGTTACAATAATTTTACACTAGAGTTGAACTAGCTCTATAGCCTAGTACAAATAATTTTACACTAGAGTTGAACTAGCTCTATAGCCTAGTAAAAATATTTTTACAGTAGAGTTGAACTAGTTCTACAAGCTAGTTAATATAATTTTACCCTAGAGATAAATTAGCACTATAGCCTAGTACAAATAAGTTTACACTAAAGTTGGACTAGCTCTATAGCCTAGTACGAATAATTTTACACTAGAGTTGAACTAGCTCTATAAGCTTGTAAAAATAATTTTACACTATAGTTGAACTCGCTCTATAAGCTAGTTCAAATAATTTTACACTAGAGTTGAAGTACCTCTCTAAGCTTGTACAAATAATTTTACACTAAAGTTGAACTAGCTCCATAAGCTTGTAAAAATAATTTCACACTAGTGTTGAACTCGCTCTACAGGCTAGTTCAAATAATTTTACACTAGAGTTGAACTCCCTCCATAAGTTTGTAAAAATAATTTTACACTAGAGTGAAAATAGCACTATACCCTAGTACAAATAATTTTACACTAGAGTTGAACTAGCTCTATAGCCTAGTACAAATATTTTTACACTAGAGTTGAACTAGCTCTATAAGCTAGTTAAAATAATTTTAGCCTAGAGTTTGACTAGCTCTATAGCCTAGTACAAATAATTTTACACTAGAGTTGGACTAGCTCTATAGCCTAGTACAAATAATTTTACACTAGAGTTGTACTAGCTCTATAAGCTTGTAAAATAATTTTACACTATAGTTGAACTCGCTCTATAAGTTAGTTCAAATAATTTTACACTAGAGTTGAAGTAGCTCTATAAGCTTGTACAAATAATTTTACAGTAGAGTTGAGCTAGCTCTATAGCCTAGTAATTTTTTTTTACACTAGAGTTGAACTAGCTCTATAAGCTAGTTCAAATAATTTTACACTAGAGTTGAACTATCTCTATAGCCTAGTACAAATAATTTTACACTAGAGTTGAACTAGCTCTATAAGCTTGTACAAATAATTGTACAGTAAAGTTGAACTAGCTCTATATGCTAGTTACAATAATTTTACACTAGAGTTGAACTAGCTCTATAGCCTAGTACAAATAATTTTACACTAGAGTTGAACTAGCTCTATAAGCTTGTACAAATAATTTTACACTAGAGTTGAACT
>NC_057808.1:144447963-144469232 GCF_018294505.1 Triticum aestivum | reverse complement strand
AAATAATTTCACACTAGAGTTGAACTTGCTCTATAGCCTAGTACAAATAATTTTACACCAGAGTTGAACTAGCTCTATAGCATAGTACAAATATTTTTACACTAGAGTTGAACTAGATCTATAAGCTTGTACAAATAATTTTACACTAGAGTTGAACTAGGTCTGTAGCCTAGTACAAATAATTTTACACTAGAGTTGAACTAGCTCTATAGCCTAGTACAAATATTTTTTAACTTGAGTTGAACTAGCTCTATAAGCTAGTTAAGATAATTTAACAATAGAGTTGAACTAGGTCAATAGCCTAGTTCAAATAATTGTACACTAGAGTTGAACTAGTTCTATAAGCTTGTAAAAATAATTTCACACTAGAGTAAAACTCGCTCTATAAGCTAGTTCAAATAATTTTACACTCGAGTTGAACTAGCTCTATAAATTTGTACAAATAATTTTACACTGGAGTTGAACTAGCTCTATAGCCTAGTACAAATAATTTTACACTAGAGTTGAACTAGCTCTATATCCTAGTACAAATATTTTCACACTAGAGTTGGACTAGCTCTATAGCCTAGTGTTGGAGATCGTAGCAGAATTTTAAAATTTTCCTACGCTCACCAAGATCCATCTATGGAGTATACTAGCAACGAGGGGAAAGGAGTGCATCTACATACCCTTGTAGATCGGGAGCGGAAGCGTTCCAATGAACGTGGATGACGGAGTCGTACTCGCCGTGATTCAAATCACCGATGACCGAGTGCCGAACGGACGGCACCTCCGCGTTCAACACACGTACGGTGCAGCGACGTCTCCTCCTTCTTGATCCAGCAAGGGGGAATGAGAGGTTGATGGAGATCCAGCAGCACGACGGCGTGGTGGTGGATGTAGCGGGATCTCGGCAGGGCTTCGCCGAGCGTCTGCGAGAGGGAGAGGTGTAGCAGGGGAGGAGGGAGGCGCCCAAGGCTGTAATACTACTGCCCTCCCTCCCCCCCTTTATATAGGCCCCCTGGGAGGGGGGGCGCCAGCCAGAACCCATCTGGATGGGGGGGCGGCGGCCAGGGGGGTAACTTACCCCCCAAGTCAAGTGGGGCGCCCCCCCACCCTAGGGTTTCCAACCCTAGGCGCAGGGGGGAGGCCCATGGGGGGCGCCCCAGCCCACTATGGGCTGGTTCCCTTCCCACTTCAGCCCATGGGGCCCTCCGGGACAGGTGGCCCCACCCGGTGGACCCCCGGGACCCTTCCGGTGGTCCCGGTACAATACCGATAACCCCTGAAACTTTCCCGGTGGCCGAAACTGGATTTCCTATATATAATTCTTCACCTCCGGACCATTCCGGAACTCCTCGTGACGTCCGGGATCTCATCCGGGACTCCAAACAACTTTCGGGTTTCCGCATACTCATATCTCTACAACCCTAGCGTCACCGAACCTTAAGTGTGTAGACCCTACGGGTTCGGGAGACATGCAGACATGACCGAGACGCCTCTCTGGTCAATAACCAACAACGGGATCTGGATACCCATGTTGGCTCCCACATGTTCCACGATGATCTCATCGGATGAACCACGATGTCGAGGATTCAATCAATCCCGTATACAATTCCCTTTGTTAATCAGTATGTTACTTGCCCGAGATTCGATCGTCGGTATCCCAATACCTTGTTCAATCTCGTTACCGGCAAGTCTCTTTACTTGTACCGCAATGCATGATCGCATGACTAACGCCTTAGTCACATTGAGTTCGTTACGATGATGCATTATCGAGTGGGCCCAGAGATACCTCTTCGTCACACGGAGTGACAAATCCCAGTCTCGATCCGTGCCAACCCAACAGACACTTTCAGAGATACCCGTAGTGTACCTTTATAGTCACCCAGTTACGTTGTGACGTTTGGTGCACCCAAAGCACTCCTACGGTATCCGGGAGTTGCACGATCTCATGGTCTAAGGAAAAGATACTTGACATCGGAAAAGCTCTAGCAAACGAAACTACGCGATCTTTTATGCTATGCTTAGGATTGGGTCTTGTCCATCACATCATTCTCCTAATGATGTGATCCCGTTATCAATGACATCCAATGTCCATAGTCAGGAAACCGTGACTATCTATTGATCAACAAGCTAGTCAACTAGAGGCTTACTAGGGACACGTTGTGGTCTATGTATTCACACATGTATTACGATTTTCGGATAATACAATTATAGCATGAACAATAGACAATTATCATGAACAAAGAAATATAATAATAACCATTTATTATTGCCTCTAGGGCATATTTCCAATAGTCTCCCACTTGCACTAGAGTCAATAATCTAGTTACATTGTGATGAATCGAACACCCATTGCATCCTGGTGTTGATCATGTTTTGCTCTAGGGAGAGGTTTAGTCAACGGATCTGCTACATTCAGGTCCGTATGTACTTTACAAATATCTATGTCTCCATTTTGAAGACTTTCACGAATGGAGTTGAAGCGACGCTTGATATGCCTGGTCTTCCTGTGAAACCTGGGCTCCTTCGCAAGGGCAATAGCTCCAGTGTTGTCACAGAAGAGAGTCATCGGGCCCGACGCATTGGGAATCACCCCTAGGTCGGTAATGAACTCCTTCATCCAGACTGCTTCCTGTGCTGCCTCCGAGGCTGCCATGTACTCCGCTTCACATGTAGATCCCGCCACGATGCTTTGCTTGCAACTGCACCAGCTTACTGCTCCTCCATTCAAAATATACACGTATCCGGTTTGTGACTTCGAGTCATTCAGATCTGTGTCGAAGCTAGCGTCGACGTAACCCTTTACGATGAGCTCTTCGTCACCTCCATAAACGAGAAACATATCCTTAGTCCTCTTCAGGTACTTCAGGATATTCTTGACCGCTGTCCAGTGTTCCATGCCGGGATTACTTTGGTACCTTCCTACCAAACTTACGGCAAGGTTTACATCAGGTCTGGTACACAGCATGGCATACATAATAGACCCGATGGTCGAGGCATAGGGGATGACACTCATCTTTTCTATATCTTATGCCGTGGTCGGGCATTGAGCCGTGCTCAACTGAACACCTTGCAATACAGGCAAGAACCCCTTCTTGGACTGATCCATATTGAACTTCTTCAATATCTTGTCAAGGTATGTACTCTGTGAAAGACCAATGAGGCGTCTTGATCTATCTCTATAGATCTTGATGCCTAATATATAAGCAGCTTCTCCAAGGTCCTTCATTGAAAAACGCTTATTCAAATAGGCCTTTATACTTTCCAAGAATTCTATATCATTTCCCATCAATAATATGTCATCCACATATAATATGAGAAATGCTACAGAGCTCCCACTCACTTTCTTGTAAACACAGGCTTCTCCATAAGTCTGTGTAAACCCAAACGCTCTGATCATCTCATCAAAGCGAATGTTCCAACTCCGAGATGCTTGCACCAGCCCATAGATTGAGCGCTGGAGCTTGCATACTTTGTTAGCATTCTTAGGATCGACAAAACCATCCGGCTGCATCATATACAACTCTTCCTTAAGGAAGCCGTTAAGGAATGCCGTTTTGACGTCCATCTGCCATATCTCATAATCATAGTATGCGGCAATTGCTAACATGATTCGGACGGACTTCAGCTTCGCTACGGGTGAGAAAGTCTCATCGTAGTCAACCCCTTGAACTTGTCGATAACCCTTAGCAACAAGTCGAGCCTTATAGATGGTCACATTACCATCCGTGTCTGTCTTCTTCTTAAAGATCCATTTATTTTCTATGGCTCGCCGATCATCGGCCAAGTCAGTCAAAGTCCATACTTCGTTTTCATACATGGATCCTATCTCGGATTTCATGGCTTCTAGCCATTTGTCGGAATCCGGGCCCGCCATTGCTTGTTCATAGTTCGAAGGTTCACCGTTGTCTAACAACATGATTTCCAGGATAGGGTTGCCGTACCACCCTGGTGCGGAACGTGTCCTTGTGGACCTACGAAGTTCAGTAGTGACTTGATCCGAAGCTTCATGATCATCATCATTAACTTCCTCCCCAGTCGGTGTAGGCACCACAAGAACATCTTCCTGCGCTGCGCTACTTTCCGGTTTGGAAGGGGTGACTATCACCTCATCAAGATCCACTTTCCTCCCACTCAATTCTTTCGAGAGAAACTCCTTCTCCGGAAAGGACCCGTTCTTGGCAACGAAGATCTTGCCTTCGGATCTGAGGTAGAAGGTATACCCAATAGTTTCCTTAGGGTATCCTATGAAGACGCATTTCTCCGACTTGGGTTCGAGCTTTTCAGGTTGAAGTTTCTTGACATAAGCATCGCATCCCCAAACTTTTAGAAACGACAGCTTAGGTTTCTTCCCAAACCATAATTCATACGGTGTCGTCTCAACGGATTTCGACGGAGCCCTATTTAAAGTGAATGCGGCAGTCTCTAAAGCATAGCCCCAAAATGAGTGCGGTAAATCGGTAAGAGACATCATAGATCGCACCATATCCAATAGAGTGCGATTACGACGTTCGGACACACCGTTTCTCTGAGGTGTTCCAGGCGGCGTGAGTTGTCAAACTATTCCACATTTCCTTAAGTGTGTACCAAATTCGTGACTTAAATATTCTCCACCACGATCTGATCGTAAGAATTTTATTTTCCTGTCACATTGATTCTCAACCTCACTTTGAAATTCCTTGAACTTTTCAAAGGTTTCAGACTTGTGGTTTAATTAAGTAGACATACCCATATCTACTTAAGTCATCAGTGAGAGTGAGAACATAACGATATCCTCCGCGAGCCTCAACACTCATTGGACCGCACACATCGGTATGTATGATTTCCAATAAGTTGGTTGCTCGCTCCATTGTTCCGGAGAACGGAGTCTTGGTCATCTTACCCATGAGGCATGGTTCGCACGTGTCAAATGATTCGTAATCAAGAGACTCCAAAAGTCCATCTGCATGGAGCTTCTTCATGCGCTTGACACCAATGTGACCAAGGCGACAGTGCCACAAGTATGTGGGACTATCGTTATCAACTTTACATCTTTTGGTATTCACACTATGAATATGTGTAACATCACGTTCGAGATTCATCAAGAATAAACCATTAACCAGCGGGGCATGACCATAAAACATATCTCTCATATAAATAGAACAACCATTATTCTCGGATTTAAATGAGTAGCCATCTCGAGTTAAACAAGATCCAGATACAATGTTCATGCTCAAAGCTGGCACTAAATAACAATTATTGAGGTTTAAAACTAATCCCGTAGGTAGATGCAGAGGTAGCGTGCCGACGGCGATCACATCGACCTTGGAACCATTCCCGACGCGCATCGTCACCTCGTCCTTCGCCAGTCTCCGTTTATTCCGTAGTTCCTGTTTTGAGTTACAAATATGAGCAACCGCACCGATATCAAATACCCAGGAGCTACTACGAGTACTAGTAAGGTACACATCACTTACATGTATATCACATATACCTTTGATGTTGCCGGCCTTCTTCTCCGCTAAGTATTTGGGGCAGTTCCGCTTCCAGTGACCACTTCCCTTGCAATAAAAGCACTCAGTCTCGGGCTTGGGTCCATTCTTTAACTTCTTCCCGGCAACTGGCTTACCGGGTGCGGCAACTCCCTTGCCGTCCTTCTTGAAGTTCTTCTTACCCTTGCCCTTCTTGAACTTAGTGGTTTTATTCACCATCAACACTTGATGTTCTTTTCTGATCTCCACCTCCGCTGATTTCAGCATTGAATATACCTCAGGAATTGTCTTTTCCATCCCTTGCATATTGAAGTTCATCACAAAGCTCTTGTAGCTTGGTGGAAGCGACTGGAGGATTCTGTCAATGACCGCGTCATCCGGGAGATTGACTCCCAGCTGAGACAAGCGGTTATGCAACCCAGACATTCTGAGTATGTGCTCACTAACAGAACTATTCTCCTCCATTTTACAGCTGAAGAACTTGTCGGAGACTTCATATCTCTCGACCCGGGCATGAGCTTGGAAAACCATTTTCAGCTCCTCGAACATCTCATATGCTCCATGTTTTTCAAAACGCTTTTGCAGACCCGGTTCTAAGCTGTAAAGCATGCCACACTGAACGAGGGAGTAATCATCAGCACGCTGCTGCCAAGCGTTCATAACGTCTTGGTTCTCTGGGATTGGTCCTTCACCTAGCGGTGCTTCTAGGACATAATATTTCTTGGCTGCTATGAGGATGATCCTCAGGTTCCGGACCCAGTCCGTATAGTTGCTGCCATCATCTTTCAGCTTGGTTTTCTCTAGGAACGCGTTGAAATTGAGGACAACGTGGGCCATTTGATCTACAAGACATAGTGTAAAGATTTTAGACTAAGTTCATGATAATTAAGTTCACCTAATCAAATTACTCAATGAACTCCCACTCAGATAGACATCCCTCTAGTCATCTAAGTGAAACATGATCCGAGTTAACTAGGCCGTGTCCGATCATCACGTGAGACGGACTAGTCAAGATCGGTGAACAACTCCATGTTGATCGTATCTTCTATACGACTCATGCTCGACCTTTCGGTCCTCCGTGTTCCGAGGCCATGTTTGTACATGCTAGGCTCGTCAAGTCAACCTAAGTGTATTGCACGTGTTCTGAGGCCATGTCTGTACATACTAGGCTCGTCAACACCCGTTGTATGCGAACGTTAGAATCTATCACACCCGATCATCACGTGGTGCTTCGAAACAACGAACCTTCGCAACGGTGCACACTTAGGGGGAACACTTTCTTGAAATTATCATAAGGGATCATCTTACTTACTACCGTCGTTCTAAGCAAATAAGATGCAAAAACATGATAAACATCACATGCAATAAAATAGTGACATTATATGGCCAATATCATTATGCTCATTTGATCTCCATCTTCGGGGCACCATGATCATCTTCGTCACTGGCATGACACCATGATCTCCATCATCATGATCTCCATCATTGTGTCTTCATGAAGTCGTCACGCCAACGATTACTTCTACTTCTATGGCTAACGCGTTTAGCAACAAAGTAAAGCAATTTACATGGCGTTATTCAATGACACGCATGTCATACAAAATAATAAAGACAACTCCTATGGCTCCTGCCGGTTGTCATACTCATCGACATGCAAGTCGTGATTCCTATTACAAGAATATGAACAATCTCATACATCACATATATCATTCATCACATCTTCTGGCCATATCACATCACATATATCACTTGCTGCAAAAACAAGTTAGACGTCCTCTAATAGTTGTTGCAAGTTTTTTACGTGGTTTGTAGGTTTCTAGCAAGAACGTTTCTTACCTACGTATGACCACAACGTGATTTGCCAATTTCTATTTACCCTTCATAAGGACCCTTTTCATCGAATCCATTCCGACTAAAGTAGGAGAGACAGGCACCCTCTAGCCACCTTATGCAACTAGTGCATGTCAGTCGGTGGAACCTGTCTCACGTAAGCGTACGTGTAAGGTCGGTCCGGGCCGCTTCATCCCACAATGCCGCCGAAACAAGATAAGACTCGTAGCGGCAAGAAGAATTGGCAACATCAATGCCCACAACTGCTTTGTGTTCTACTCGTGCATAGTAACTACGCATAGGCCTGGCTCATGATGCCACTGTTGGAGATCGTAGCAGAATTTTAAAATTTTCCTACGCTCACCAAGATCCATCTATGGAGTATCCTAGCAACGAGGGGAAAGGAGTGCATCTACATACCCTTGTAGATCACGAGTGGAAGCGTTCCAATGAACGTGGATGACGGAGTCGTACTCGCCGTGATTCAAATCACCGATGACCGAGTGCCGAAAGGACGGCACCTCCTCGTTCAACACACGTACGGTGCAGCGACGTCTCCTCCTTCTTGATCCAGCAAGGGGGAAGGAGAGGTTGATGGAGATCCAGCAGCACGACGGCGTGGTGGTGGATGTAGCGGGATCTCGGCAGGGCTTCGCCGAGCGTCTGTGAGAGGGAGAGGTGTAGCAGGGGAGGAGGGAGGCGCCCAAGGTTGTAATACTACTGCCCTCCCTCCCCCCCTTTATATAGGCCCCCTGGGAGGGGGGGCGCCGGCCAGAACCCATCTGGATGGGGGGGTGGCGGCTCGGGGGGTAACTTACCCCCCAAGTCAAGTGGGGCGCCCCCCCCCCCCACCCTAGGGTTTCCAACCCTAGGCGCAGGGGGGAGTCCCATGGGGAGCGCCTCAGCCCACTATGGGCTGGTTCCCTTCCCACTTCAGCCCATGGGGCCCTCCGGGACAGGTGGCCCCACCCGGTGGACCCCCGGGACCCTTCCGGTGGTCCCGGTACAATACTGATAACCCCCAAAACTTTCCCGGTGGCCGAAACTGGACTTCCTATATATAATTCTTCACCTCCGGACCATTCGGGAACTCCTTGTGACGTCTGGGATCTCATCCGGGACTCCGAACAACTTTCGGGTTTCCGCATACTCATATCTCTACAACCCTAGCGTCACCAAACATTAAGTGTGTAGACCCTATGGGTTCGGGAGACATGCAGACATGACCGAGACGCCTCTCCGGTCAATAACCAACAACGGGATCTGGATACCCATGTTGGCTCCCACATGTTCCACGATGATCTCATCGGATGAACCACGATGTCGAGGATTCAATCAATACCGTATACAATTCCCTTTGTCAATCGGTATGTTACCTGCCCGAGATTCGATCGTCGGTATCCCAATACCTTGTTCAATCTTGTTACCGGCAAGTCTCTTTACTCGTACCGCAATGCATGATCCCGTGACTAACGCCTTAGTCACACTGAGCTCATTATGATGATGCATTACCGAGTGGGCCCAGAGATACCTCTTCGTCACACGGAGTGACAAATCCCAGTCTCGATCCGTGCCAACCCAACAGACACTTTCAGAGATACCCGTAGTGTACCTTTATAGTCACCCAGTTACGTTGTGACGTTTGGTGCACCCAAAGCACTCCTACGGTATCCGGGAGTTGCACGATCTCATGGTCTAAGGAAAAGATACTTGACATTGGAAAAGCTCTAGCAAACGAAACTACACGATCTTTTATGCTATGCGTAGGATTGGGTCTTGTCCATCACATCATTCTCCTAATGATGTGATCCCGTTATCAATGACATCCAATGTCCATAGTCAGGAAACCGTGACTATCTGTTGATCAACGAGCTAGTCAACTAGAGGCTTACTAGGGACACGTTGTGGTCTATGTATTCACACATGTATTACGATTTCCGGATAATACAATTATATCATGAACAATAGACAATTATCATGAACAAAGAAATATAATAATAACCATTTATTATTGCCTCTAGGGCATATTTCCAACACCTAGTACAAATAATTTTACACTAGACTTGTACTAGCTCTATAAGCTTGTAAAAATAATTTTACACTATAGTTGAACTCGCTCTATAAGTTAGTTCAAATAATTTTACACTAGAGTTGAAGTAGGTTTATAAGCTTGGACAAATAATTTTACACTCGAGTTAAACTAGCTCTATAGCCTAGTACAAATAATTTTACACTAGAGTTTAACTAGCTCTATAGCCTAGTACAAATAATTCTACACTAGAGTTGGACTAGCTGTATAGCCTAGTACAAATAATTTTACACTAGACTTGTACTAGCTCTATAAGCTTGTAAAAATAATTTTATACTATAGTTGAACTCGCTCTATAAGTTAGTTCAAATAATTTTACACTAGAGTTGAAGTAGCTTTATAAGCTTGTTCACACAATTTTACACTACAGTTGAACTAGCTCTATAGCCTAGTACAATATTTTTTACACTAGAGTTGAACTAGCTCTATAAGCTAGATCAAATAATTTTACACTACATTTGAATCAGCTCTATAGCCTAGTACAAATAATTTTACACGAAAGTTGGACTAGTTCTATAGCCTAGTACAAATAATTTTACACTAGAGTTGAACTAGCTCTATAAGATTGGAAAATTAATTTTACACTATAGTTAAACTCGCTCTATAAGCTTGTACAAATAATTTTACACTAGAGTTGAAATAGCTCTATAAGCTTGTAAAAATAATTTCACACTAGAGTTGGACTAGCTCTATAGCCTAGTACAAATAATTTTACACTAGAGTTGTACTAGCTCTATAAGCTTCTATAAATAATTTTACACTATAGTTGAACTCGCTCTATAAGTTAGTTCAAATAATTTTACACTAGAGTTGAAGTAGCTCTATAAGCTTGTAAAAATAAGTTTACACTAGAGTTGAGCTAGCTCTATAGCCTAGTAAAAAAAAATTTACACTAGAATTGAACTAGCTCTGTAAGCTAGTTCAAATAATTTTACACTAGAGTTGAACTAGCTCTATAGCCTAGTACAAATAATTTTACACTAGAGTTGAACTAGCTCTATAAGCTTGTAAAAATAATTTCACACTAGAGTAAAACTCGCTCTATAAGCTAGTTCAAATAATTTTACACTAGAGTTGAACTAGGTCTACAAGTTTGTACAAATAATTTTACACTAGAGTTGAACTAGCTCTATAGCCTAGTACAAATAATTTTACACTAGAGTTGAACTAGCTCTATATCCTAATACAAATATTTTTACACGAGAGTTGAACTAGATCTATAAGCTAGTTAAAATAATTTTACCCTAGAGTTGAACTAGCTGTATAGCCTAGTACAAATAATTTTACACTAGAGTTGGACTAGCTCTATAGCCTAGTACAAATAATTTTACACTAGAGTTGAACTTGCTCTATAAGCTAGTTCAAATAATTTTACACTAGAGTTGAACTAGCTCTATAAGCTTGTACAAATAATTTTACACTAGAGTTGAATTTGCTCTATAGGCTAGTACAAATAATTTTACAATAGAGTTTAACTAGCTCTATAAGCTAGTTCAAATAATTTTCCACTAGAGTTGAACTAGCTCTATAACCTAGTTCAAATAATTTTACAGTAGAGTTGAACTAGCTCTATAGCATAGTACAAATAATTTTACACTAGAGTTGAACTAGCTCTATAAGATTGTACAAATAATTTTACGCTAGAGTTCACTACAGGAAACAGCTACTTTGCCGTCTGCCAGGGCGGACGGCAAAGGCTCGAAAGGCGGACGGCAAAGACCTTTGCCGTCAGCCGCGGACGGCAAAAGGCTCCGGCAAAGAAGGCTACGGTAAACAGCTGCTTTGCCGTCTGCTTCCTGGCGGCGGACGGCAAAGGTTCTTTGCCGTCTGCGGCGGACGGCAAAGAGGGCGGACGGCAATAATTGCGCTATCAGTCCGTTAAGTGGCTAACGGCAGACCTTTGCCGTCCGCCGCTGACGGCAAAATTTCTCTAGTCTTTGCCATCTGCCACAGATGGCAAAGTGAAGGTTCTTTGCCGTCTGCGACAGATGGCAAAGTCTTTGCCGTCTGCCACTGTAGGCAAACTGACCAAATGGGTTAGCTCCCAGGAAGCACAGTTGGCTGCCACGTGGCTTCTTTGCCGTCTGCCACAGACGGCAAAGAGATCTTTGCCTTCGGTGGCAGACGGCAAAGAGCCTGCATATTGGCTGTTTTTTCTGTTTGTTATTAAATCCCACAATTTGCACAACAAATATATATGACATATATAGATATATTTCCATATCACATATCCAGCACATAAGTTTCATATCACATATCACATCAGTTTCATCCATACACATTGTTCATACATAAGCAAGTTCCATCCATACACATTGTTCCATCCATATATATATTACAATGCCAAGTTTCATCAAGATAGCAAGTTCCATGATAGCAAGCTAGATACAATGCAAAGTTTCATCAAAGGAAAAGCAAGCACTCCATCATAGCAAGCTAGCTTCCATGAAGTGAATGAAATCTGCAAAATGGTAAATAAGAAAGTTAGAAATAGGTGACTAGAACAAGAAGAAGACTAGAACAAGAAGTAGATGTCATTTATGAGCTAACTTAGGTGAAATGGATCATATATGAGCTAACTAAGTTGAAATGGGTTGTTTATGAGCTAACTTAGTTGAAATGGATCATTTATGAGCTAACTTAGTTGAAATGGGTCGTTTATGAGCTAACTAAGGTGAAGGGCATCGTTTTTTAGCTAAGTAAGGTGAAATGGGTCATTTTGGAGCTAACCTAGGTGAAATGGGTCATTTTGGAGCTAACCTAGGTGAAATGGGTCATTTTAAAGCTAACGTAGGTAAAATGGATCATTTAGGAGCTCATCTACGTAAAATGGGTCATTTTAGAGCTAATTTAGTTGAAATGGATCTTTTTGAGCTAACTTAGGTGAAATGGATCATTTAAGAGCTAATTTAGGTGAAATGGATCGTTTTTTAGCTCACTTAGGTCAAATGGATCGTTTATGAGCTAAATTAGTTGAAATGGATCGTTTATGAGATAATCTAGGTAAGATGGGTCATTTTGGAGTTAACCTAGGTGAAATGGGCCATTTTAAAGCTAACGTAGGTAAAATGGATCATTTAGGAGCTAATCTAGGTAAAATGGGTCATTTTTTAGCTAACTTGGATGAACTGCATCATTTATAAGCTAACGTAGGTAAAATGGGTCATTTTGGAGGAAAATAAGCTAACTCTAGGTCATTATGGTAAGCATATTGGAGGAAATAAAGCTAAGTCTAGGTCTTTATGCATTTGTTAAGCAAAACACTAGAGAAACTTACCGTGATCAGGGAGGTGTAGGAGCGGGGTGGCTAGTGCCGCTACCTGGAGAAGGATCGTGCGATGCGTTTCTGGAGTTAAGCTGCACCAAAGATCATTTCCAATGTCTCGTTAGCATTACGACACTCAAATGTTAAGACTACCAAGTAATGTCCATTCAAACTAAACTCACCGTGCTCCCAGGAGCAATCACTGGCATCGGCGGAGCGGGCTGACCGGACTTCTCGCACACAGACTGCACATTTGGTTTTCAAAACAGAGTCATCTAGTTAGTAATGAGACTCAAATGTTAAGACTAGCAAGTAATCTGTAGAAGAAACTTACCACAAGGAGCTCGTACATGGCCCTTGCCTGCATGTCATTCCGTGCCCTCTCCTCCTCCATCATCTTTCTCGTCCTCTCCTCCATCTCCCGCTGCCTCTCCACCGCCTCCGCCAGAAGTTTCTCCGTTCTATCTCTCTCAGTCTGTATAGCAGCCTGCAACACCACTCACATGACCATTTGTAATCATTGATGGAAGCGCACACAATGTAATGGAGAAAGATAACTGAGTACGTATCACTAACCTTGATGGCGAGCTGCACTGGCTGTTCACGAGGCCTTATCTCAGGAGCGGAGCTCGACTGGCGCGCCTTGATCTCCGGGAGAGTGCTAGGACAACGGATAAGTCCATCTCCAATGGCTATGGAGCCATGGGACCTCCCGCCACCAGATATCATCACCAGCTCTGGATCAATGGGACCCTGGCTCGGGTTAAAGTCCTCCCCTTTCCTCGCCTTCCCCTCATCTCTATATCTCACGAGCTTGTTGTGGGAGGAGATGTTGGTGAAGTTGTTTGCATCATCGAGGTCAGACTGAGAGAAAGCCTTGACTTTCTTGAAAGAGCCAGTGTGGGCCATGGCATACAGGTCGTACACCTCTGGCACCTTATCCGCCTTATTGTAGCGTGCCTGAAAGAGAGAAACAATGAAAATTAGTAATTAAAGGGCTCAAGCTAGCATGATGAATGAATTGCATGAATCATGAAGCAAACCACATGCCCAGTTGCGCCCGAACTGATATAAGTTGGAGCTGCCTTGATGGTGTGGCACACCTTCCATTTGGGCACGTTTGTCCTTGGCCTGGTTGTGGAGGGCTAGCCATTCTTGTGAGCACCACTCATCGACCAACACCTCCCAACAATCCATCCGATCCGCACACCATCTCGGAGGCGCCTAAGTTAGCAAATAGAAACTTGAGCGCTACGGCTAAGAATTACTAAATGAAGGAACTTAAGTAGAAGGCCTTAAGAATTACCTTCATGTACTGCTCCTTACTCAGGAACTTATCGCGGCACGCCGGCTTGGTCTTCTTGATACCACGCAAGGCGTAGTAGTCTCGAACAGCCTGCACCCGAGCCTCGTGCCGTAAGTTCTGGAGTAGGCGCTTGCAGACGTTCTCGATAACATGTGCCGTGTCCTCCTCGTATCCCTCCTCACACCTGTAGAATGTCTGCAATCAAATGAGACAATATTGATTAGTACAATTAATAACTAGCTAGTTGAAGATTTTGAAATGTGTAAAGGAGAAATTACCCAGAACTTTCTGATCACCATGTCTGCCCTCGTGTCGCACACGACACCGTCGATAATCTCATCCGGCGGGGCCGGGGCAGCCACGTAGTGCTCCCAGCTCAATCCAAGCTCTGGAAGCCTACCCTCACCAGGCAACGTGACAAACCCCGGGAAGTTTTGCCGGCAAAGAACTCCAAGGACGGAGTTGGGCCGGCGGACACTATGATGGTGGTCCCAACCCCTGCAGCATGACAAGGCCAACGCATTAGTTATTTGAAGAAACGTGAATGCAGAAGGTACAAAAATATTAAATGCACTTACGTACCTCTCCCCATCAGGGAAAATCAACCACCTCTGCTCGCGGGTCGCCGGCACGGACGGGAGCCGTGTAGCACCATGCTGGTAGACGGTGCCACCCTCCTCCTCAAGATCAGTCGGCTCCCCGCCATCATCAGCATGGCCACTCGGCTCCTCGGGCTGATCCGGCAAGGTACCCCATCCGGACGTGTGCTCCTCCAGGGTCTCGTGGGCCGAACTCTCGTGGGCCGAAGGCCAGTCGACCCGAGGCTCGTGGGCCCAAGACCCGTGGACCGGAGGCTCGTGGACCGGAGTCCGTGTAGCCTCCTCCTCGGACGAGTCCACCCTAGCAGTCACGTTCTCGGGTGAAACAGCTGGGGGTGGCGGCGAGGAAGGCGCCGTAGCAGTCACCCTACCTCCTCTCCCGCGACCACGTGCCCCACCTCCTCTCTTCCTACCTCGTCCCCTGCTGGGCACCGCGGTCGACGAAGAAGGGCCCGGCGGTGTGGACATACTGTCCAGCAACGCTCGGCGGAGAGGTGCGTCTGGAATCGAAGACCTCAGACCACGCGCCGACGAAGAAGGGGCCTTGGCGCGCTCCCGACCAGCGCCCACCATCTTTCAACACCTGCCATGACAAACAGTAAACGAAATTAGTACAACATAGAAAAAAGACCGACATGAACAATAATATGTGTATCACTTAAGTGTATCATCATCAAGTACAACATTAAAAAATTTAATACCTGACACTACTAATAATCTCGATCAGTATCATCAATAAATGCATAATCATCATCATCACTATAATCAATGACGGGCTCATAGGGTTCAGTGGCATCAACATGTGGAAGGCCACCTTGACGTAATCGGTCAAGCAATGACAGGTCATCCGCAGCAGTAACCTCTTCTTGTTCCGGCTCTTCTTGTTCCTCCTCTGGGGTGGCTAGTGCCGCTACCTGGAGAAGGATCGTGCGATGCGTTTCTGGAGTTAAGCTGCACCAAAGATCATTTCCAATGTCTCGTTAGCATTATGACACTCAAATGTTAAGACTAGCAAGTAATGTCCATTCAAATTAAACTCACCGTGCTCCCAGGAGCAATCACTGGCATCGGCGGAGCGGGCTGACCGGACTTCTCGCACACAGACTGCACATTTGGTTTTCACAACAGAGTCATACTAGTTAGTAATGAGACTCAAATGTTAAGACTAGCAAGTAATCTGCAGAAGAAACTTACCACAAGGAGCTCATACATGGCCCTTGCCTGCATGTCATTCCGTGCCCTCTCCTCCTCCATCATCTTTCTCGTCCTCTCCTCCATCTCCCGCTGCCTCTCCGCCACCTCCGTCAGAAGTTTCTCCGTTCTATCTCTCTCAGTCTGTATAGCAGCCTGCAACACCACTCACATGACCATTTGTAATCATTGATGGAAGCGCACACAATGTAATGGAGAAAGATAACTGAGTACGTATCACTAACCTTGATGGCGAGTTGCACTGGCCGTTCACGAGGCCTTATCTCAGGAGCGGAGCTCGACTGGCGCGCCTTGATCTCCGGGAGAGTGCTAGGACAACGGATAAGTCCATCTCCAATGGCTATGGAGCCATGGGACCTCCCGCCACCAGATATCATCACCAGCTCTGGATCAATGGGACCCTGGCTCAGGTTAAAGTCCTCCCCTTTCCTCGCCTTCCCCTCATCTCTATATCTCACGAGCTTGTTGTGGGAGGAGATGTTGGTGAAGTTGTTTGCATCATCGAGGTCAGACTGAGAGAAAGCCTTGACTTTCTTGTAAGAGGCAGTGTGGGCCATGGCATACAGGTCGTACACCTCTGGCACCTTATCCGCCTTATTGTGGCGTGCCTGAAAGAGAGAAACAATGAAAATTAGTAATTAAAGGGCTCAAGCTAGCATGATGAATGAATTGCATGAATCATGAAGCAAACCACATACCCAGTTGCGCCCGAACTGATATAAGTTGGAGCTGCCTTGATGGTGTGGCACACCTTCCATTTGGGCACGTTTGTCCTTGGCCTGGTTGTGGAGGGCTAGCCATTCTTGTGAGCACCACTCATCGACCAACACCTCCCAACAATCCATCCGATCCGCACACCATCTCGGAGGCGCCTAAGTTAGCAAATAGAAACTTGAGCGCTACGGCTAAGAATTACTAAATGAAGGAACTTAAGTAGAAGGCCTTAAGAATTACCTTCATGTACTGCTCCTTACTCAGGAACTTATCGCGGCACGCCGGCTTGGTCTTCTTGATACCACGCAAGGCGTAGTAGTCTCGAACAGCCTGCACCCGAGCCTCGTGCCGTAAGTTCTCGAGTAGGCTCTTGCAGACGTTCTGGATAACATTTGCGCTGTCCTCCTCGTATCCCTCCTCACACATGTAGAATGTCTGCAATCAAATGAGACAATATTGATTAGTACAATTAATAACTAGCTAGTTGAAGATTTTGAAATGTGTAAAGGAGAAATTACCCAGAACGTCCTGATCACCATGTCTGCCCTCGTGTCGCACACGACACCGTCGATAATGACATCCGGCGGGGCCGGGGCAGCCACGTAGTGCTCCCAGCTCAACCCAAGCTCTGGAAGCCGACCCTCACCAGGCAACGTGACAAACCCCGGGAAGTTTTGCCGGCAAAGAACTCCAAGGACGGAGTTGGGCCGGCGGACACTATGATGGTGGTCCCAACCCCTGCAGCATGACAAGGCCAACGCATTAGTTATTTGAAAAAACGTGAATGCAGAAGGTACAAAAATATTAAATGCACTTACGTACCTCTCCCCATCAGGGAAGATCAACCACCTCTGCTCGCGGGTCGCCGGCACGGACGGGAGCCGTGTAGCACCACGCTGGTAGACGGTGCCACCCTCCTCCTCAAGATCAGTCGGCTCCCCGCCATCATCAGCATGGCCACTCGGCTCCTCGGGCTGATCCGGCCAGGTACCCCATCCGGACGTGTGCTCCTCCGGGGTCTTGTGGGCCGAACTCTCGTGCGCCGAAGGCCAGTCGACCCGAGGCTCGTGGGCCCAAGACCCGTGGACCGGAGGCTCGTGGAACAGAGTCCGTGTAGCCTCCTCCTCGGACGAGTCCACCCTAGCAGTCACGTGCTCGGGTGAAACAGCTGGGGGTGGCGGCGAGGAAGGCGCCGTAGCAGTCACCCTACCTCCTCTCCTGCGACCACGTGCCCCACCTCCTCTCTTCCTACCTAGTCCCTTGCTGGGCACCGCGGTCGACGAAGAAGGGCCCGGCGGTGTGGACATACTGTCCAGCAATGCTCGGCGGAGAGGTACGTCTGGAATCGAAGACCTCAGACCACGCGCCGACGAAGAAGGGGCCTTGGCGCGCTCCCGACCAGCGCCCACCATCTTTCAACACCTGCCATGACAAACAGTAAACGAAATTAGTACAACATAAAAAAAGACCGACATGAATAATAATATGTGTATCACTTAAGTGTATCATCATCAAGTACAACATTAAAAAATTTAATACCTGACACTACTAATAATCTCGATCAGTATCATCAATAAATGCATAATCATCATCATCACTATAATCAATGACGGGCTCATAGGGTTCAGTGGCATCAACATGTGCAAGGCCACCTTGACGTAATCGGTCAAGCAATGACAGGTCATCCGCAGCAGTAACCTCTTCTTGTTCCGGCTCTTCTTGTTCCTCCTCTGGGGTGATGTCGGATTCACTGTCGCTGTCTACTTCAATGTTTTGGGGTGAAGTATAGCGGTTCTTGAAACACTTTTTGGAAAGACGTGTCTCTTGGAAGAATTCTCCTTCATATGTGTCTGGGTTAATGTGAGGTTCATAATCCTCTTCTCTAACTTGCAGATCAACTCCGGCGCCAACTCTTCCATTTCTTCTAGCACGCCAGGCGATAGTTCTTTCGCACAAAGAACACGGAAGAAATAGCTGAGTTCTGCCAGTACTAGCCATTCATCCTCAGGGATGAAGCCACGCAACATCACCGGCATTACCCGCTCAATCCATATGTGCCAATCATGACTCTTGAGACCAAATATCTTCAATTTATCAAGACTGGCTCCCCTCTGTAGGTTCGCTGCATACCCATCGGGGAACATCAACTGCATTTTCACCCACAAGATAATTTCCCTCATAGCTGGCCTTCCAAGATTGAACCATGCCTTTGGCTTCGTCCAGTTCTGCTTTCCTTTCGGTTCTTTCATGTTTTGTAATGGCCTATCACATAGCGCCTCCAGATCGACTCTAGCCTTAGTATTATCCTTTGACTTCCCATCTATGCCGAACAATGTACCAAAAAGTGCCTCGGCGATATTCTTCTCAGTGTGCATCACGTCGATGTTGTGTGGGCAAAGGAGGTCTTTGAAGTAAGGCAGATCCCATAAGCATGTTTTGTGAGTCCAGGCGTGCTTAGAATTATACCCGTTGAAGTACCCTGGACGCTCTGGATCTGGCTCGAGAGCGTTTAACTGATCCAGGGTTTGTTGGCCTGTCAATGCATGTGGTGCAGAGTTTTTGACAACTCTACCTCTGATGAAGTTCTTCTTGTCTTTCCTGAACTTATGGCGAGGATTCAGGAACTGTCTATGCATGTCGAAGCAAGAAAACTTGCGACCGACCTGAAGCCAACGAACCTCAAGAGCTCCCTTGCATGTCGGGCACGGGAACCTTCCATGCACACACCAGCCAACGAATAGCGCATACGCCGGCAAGTCATGCGTCGAGTACATGTACCAGACACGCATTATGAAGTTCCGTTTGCTATAGGCATCGTATGTCTTGAACCCATTATCCCAGGCTTCTTGCAATTCGTCCTTAAGCAGTTGCATGTACACATTCATATTTTTCCCCGGATAGTTGGGCCCTGGAATTATCAACGTCAGGAAAATGTTCTTTCTTTGCATAATCTGTCCGGGGGGAGATTGAGTGGAAAGACAAATACGGGCCAACAACTCTATTGGGCTGCCATCATACCAAACACACTGAACCCATCCGTGCTGATGCCGACTCGAGGATGCCTCGGATCTGCCGCTTTGTCACCATGTAATTCATCAAACTTTTTCCACGCAACACCATCCGATGTGTGTACAATCATCAGATTCCCATCTGCATCTAGTTCGGTTCATTTGCCCGTTTTGTGCCATGTCATCTGTCTGGCCGTCTCTTCGACCATGAAAAGACGTTGAAGTCTTGGTACGATTGGCATATACCGAAAAACACTAACGGGGATTTTGGTCTGTGTCTTCTCACCCATACCGTTGTCTACCACAACATACCTGGAAGACTTGCAAATGGGACAATAGTTCAAGTCCGCATAGTCAAGCCTAAACAAGACACATCCTTTCTCACAGGCATGTATCTTATCATAGGGCATCTTCAGTGCACGGAGGATTTTGTCCGACTGGTACAGGTTTGCAGGCATTACATGGCCTTTGGGTAGAAAGCGTCCAAATACTGTCATCATTGCATCGTAGCATTCTCTGCCCAAGTTGAACTGAGCCTTCAGAACCATTACTTGTGAGATGGCATCCAACTGACAAAGCTCAGTGTGCTCATGGAGCGGACGTTTTGAAGACTCCAACATTTCATCGAAGGCCTTTGCAGATTCCTCCATCTCCTCGTCTGAATCCCGAGCATCATCAATGTCTTGCACCATGTTTTCCATCCCGGTACCATGCTCGTTGGTGCGACGACGATCCACCTCAGCTCGGTCACGTTGGGCAGACTCACCATGAAATGTCCACACCGTATAATCGGGCGTAAAACCACTCTTCTGCAGGTGTTTGCCCATTTCAGCCTCTGTCCTCTTTTCCCAATTGCCGCACCGTAAACAGGGGCACCAGGTTTTCCTCTGGCCATTTGCAAATGCGGCTCGCACAAACCCCTTGGTTTTTGTGAACCATTCAGTGCTCCATTTGTTCTGACCAGTGTGACCGGTGTACATCCACGCACGATCACTCATCTTGACTTTCAGAGCTACTAGACACACAACAAATATATATATATATATATAATTCACCATGTATGTATTCATCAGTTGATCTACTTTGTCAATTTTATTACGTCCATGCAACCTACACTCTAATAGGTAATGATAGGTCCTAATCCCACCCGAGTATGTTTACATTGGGTTCATTTTCCCATGCTATGCCCCGGATCCTACGCAAAATTTCGGCAGCACCTCCCCGCTGTTCTCCTGATACACGTCTCTGCAATAAACAGAGAGGATGTGTACCCCGAGAACAACAGGGGAGGCACTGACGAAATTTATGTGTCGGATCCGGAGCAAAGCATATGGGAAAACGAACCCAATCTAAACATACTCAGGCTGTCCATGGATAGCGTTGGACAATTGAAAGAATCAAGGTTATAAATATGCAAATGCATGCATATTTATAACTATGACGCTTTCGAACGGGAGACACATATTGGTTACGCATACTGATGATTCAAGACACATATATATCTAGCTATCAAGTTTCATCGGAATAGATCAAATAATTAATGGGGGAGGAGGACATGTCATTTGTGCTCACCCACGAACGAAGGGGCAGAGCTCGTCAAACGCACGGCGAGGTCGTCGAACACCAAACCTCGCAGCGATGAAACAACTGCACATTTAAAACTACCCGATCAACACAATTATATACGATGTTTTTCATAACAAAATCGAAAGATATATGACCTAACTAATAATTCAAAAATATATGACCCCGTCGGCTTCTGGAAAGCCAAAGAACACCTTTTCGTGAGG
>NC_057808.1:144437500-144447216 GCF_018294505.1 Triticum aestivum | reverse complement strand
GGGGGGTGGGGGCCACCACACTCTTTGCCGTCTGCCAGCGGACGGCAAAGATGCTTTGCCGTCTGCTGGCAGACGGCAAAGAGCTGGCAGATGGCAAAGAGCTTCTTTGCCGTCTGCCTTTTCTTTGCCGTCTGCTTTTGGGTAGCTGATGGCAAAGAGCTTCTTTGCCGTCAGCTAGCAGACGGCAAAGAGCTGGCAGATGGCAAATTAGCTGATTCCAGTAGTGGTTGAACTAGCTCTATAGCCTAGTACAAATAATTTTACACTAGAGTTGAACTAGCTCTATAGCCTAGTATAAATATTTTTACACTAGAGTTGAACTAGCTCTATAAGCATGTACAAATAATTTTACACTAGAGTTGAACTAGGTCTGTAGCCTAGTACAAATAATTTTACACTAGAGTTGAACTAGCTCTATAGCCTAGTACAAATATTTTTTAACTTGAGTTGAACTAGCTCTATAAGCTAGTTAAGATAATTTAACAATAGAGTTGAACTAGCTCAATAGCCTAGTACAAATAATTTTACACTAGAGTTGAACTAGCTCTATAAGCTTGTAAAAATAATTTCACACTATAGTAAAACTCGCTCTATAAGCTAGTTCAAATAATTTTACACTAGAGTTGAACTAGCTCTATAAGTTTGTACAAATAATTTTACACTAGAGTTGAACTAGCTCTTGTTGGAAATATGCCCTAGAGGCAATAATAAATGGTTATTATTATATTTCTTGGTTCATGGTAATTGTCTATTATTCATGCTATAATTGTATTGTACGGAAATCGTAATACATGTGTGAATACATAGACTACAACGTGTCCCTAGTAAGCCTCTAGTTGACTAGCTCGTTGATCAACAGATAGTCATGGTTTCCTGACTATGGACATTGGATGTCATTGATAACGGGATCACATCATTAGGAGAATGATGTGATGGACAAGACCCAATCCTAAGCATAGCATAAAAGATCGTGTAGTTTCGTTTGCTAAAGCTTTTCCAATGTCAAGTATCTTTTCCTTAGACCATGAGATCGTGCAACTCCCGGATACCGTAGGAGTGCTTTGGGTGTGCCAAACGTCACAACGTAACTGGGTGACTATAAAGGTGCACTACGGGTATCTCCGAAAGTGTCTGTTGGGTTGGCACGGATCGAGACTGGGATTTGTCACTCCGTGTGACGGAGAGGTATCTCTGGGCCCACTCGGTAATGCATCATCATAATGAGCTCTATGTGACTAAGGCGTTAGTCACGGGATCATGCTTTGCGGTACAAGTAAAGAGACTTGCTGGTAACTAGATTGAACAAGGTATTGGGATACCGACGATCGAATCTCGGGCAAGTAACATACCGATTGACAAAGGGAATTGTATACGGGATTGATTGAATCCTCGACACCGTGGTTCATCCGATGAGATCATCGTGGAACATGTGGGAGCCAACATGGGTATCCAGATCCCGCTGTTGGTTATTGACCGGAGAGGCGTCTCGGTCATGTCTGCATGTCTCCCGAACCCGTAGGGTCTACACACTTAAGGTTCGGTGACGCTAGGGTTGTAGAGATATGTGTATGCGGAAACCCGAAAGTTGTTTGGAGTCCCGGATGAGATCCCGGACGTCACGAGAGGTTCCGGAATGGTCCGGAGGTGAAGAATTATATATAGGAAGTCAAGTTTCAGCCACCGGGAAAGTTTCGGGGGTTACCGGTATTGTACTGGGACCACCGGAAGGGTCCCGGGGGTCCACCGGGTGGGGCCACCTATCCCGGAGGGCCCCGTGGGATGAAGTGGGAAGGGAACCAGCCCCTAGTGGGCTGGGCTCCCCCCCATGGGCCTCCCCCCATGCGCCTAGGGTTGGGAACCCTAGGGTGGGGGGGCTTCCCACATGCCTTGGGGGCAAGGCACCCCCCTTGGCCGCCGCCCCCACCCTAGATGGCTTTGGCCGGCGCCCCCCCTCCCAAGGGGGCCTATATAAAGGGGGGTGAGGGAGGGCAGCAACATTACAGCCTTGGGCGCCTCCCTCCTCCCCTGCAACATCTCTCTCTCTCGTATAAGCTCGGCGAAGCCCTGCCGACATCCCGCTGCATCCACCACCACGCCGTCGTGCTGCTGGATCTCCATCAACCTCTCCTTCCCCCTTGCTGGATCAAGAAGGGGGAGACGTCACTGCACCGTACGTGTGTTGAACGCGGAGGTGTCGTCCGTTCGGCACTCGGTCATCGGTGATTTGGATCACGGCGAGTACGACCCCGTCATCCACGTTCATTGGAACGCTTCCGCTCGCGATCTACAAGGGTATGTAGATGCACTCCCTTCCCCTCGTTGCTAGTATACTCCATAGATGCATCTTGGTGAGCGTAGGAAAATTTTAAATTATGCTACGATTCCCAACAGTGGCATCATGAGCCAGGCCTATGCGTAGTTACTATGCACGAGTAGAACACAAAGCAGTTGTGGGCGTTGAGTTTGCCAATTCTTCTTGCCGCTACTAGTCTTTTCTTGTTTCGGCGGCATTGTAGGATGAAGCGGCCTGGACCGACCTTACACGTACTCTTACGTGAGACAGGTTCCACCGATTGACATGCAGTAGTTGCATAAGGTGGCTAGCGGGTGTCTGTCGATCCTACTTTAGTCGGAACGAATTCGATGAAAATGGTCCTTATGAAGGGTAAATAGAAATTGGCAAATCACGTTGTGGTCATACGTAGGTAAGAAACGTTCTTGCTAGAAACCTACAAACCACGTAAAAAACTTGCAACAACTATTAGAGGACGTCTAACTTGTTTTTGCAGCAAGTGATATATGTGATGTGATATGGCCAGAAGATGTGATGAATGATATATGTGATGTATGAGATTGTTCATATTCTTGTAATAGGAATCACGACTTGCATGTCGATGAGTATGACAACCAGCAGGAGCCATAGGAGTTGTCTTTATTATTTTGTATGACATGCGTGTCATTGAATAACGCCATGTAAATTGCTTTACTTTGTTGCTAAACGCGTTAGCCATAGAAGTAGAAGTAATCGTTGGCGTGACGACTTCATGAAGACACAATGATGGAGATCATGATGATGGAGATCATGGTGTCATGCCGGTGACGAAGATGATCACGGTGCCCCGAAGATGGAGATCAAAGGAGCATAATGACATTGGCCATATCATGTCACTATTTGATTGCATGTGATGTTTATCATGTTTTTGCATCTTATTTTCTTAGAACGACGGTAGTAAGTAATATGATCCCTTATAATAATTTCAAGAAAGTGTTCACCCTAACTGTGCACCGTTGCGAAGGTTCGTTGTTTCGAAGCACCACGTGATGATCGGGTGTGATAGATTCTAACGTTCGAATACAACGGGTGTTGACGAGCCTAGCATGTACAGACATGGCGTCGGAACACACGCAATACACTTAGGTTGACTTGACGAGCCTAGCATGTACAAACATGGCCTCGGAACACGGAGGACCGAAAGGTCGAGCATGAGTCGTATAGAAGATACGATCAACATGGAGATGTTCACCGATCTTGACTAGTCCGTCTCACGTGATGATCGGACACGGCCTAGTTAACTCGGATCATGTTTCACTTAGATGACTAGAGGGATGTCTATCTGAGTGGGAGTTCATTAAGTAATTTGATTAGATGAACTTAATTATCATGAACTTAGTCTAAAATCTTTACACTATGTCTTGTAGATCAAATGGCCAACGTTGTCCTCAATTTCAACGCGTTCCTAGAGAAAACCAAGCTAAAAGATGATGGCACCAACTATACGGACTGGGTCCGGAACCTGAGGATCATCCTCATAGTAGCCAAGAAAGATTATGTCCTAGAAGCACCGTTAGGTGAAGCACCAATCCCACAAAACCAAGACGTTATGAACGCTTGGCAGCAGCGTGCTGATGATTACTCCCTCGTTCAGTGCGGCATGCTTTACAGCTTAGAACCGGGACTCCAAAAGCGTTTTGAGAAACATGGAGCATATGAGATGTTCGAGGAGCTGAAATTGGTTTTCCAAGCTCATTCCCGGGTCGAGAGATATGATGTCTCCGACAAGTTCTTCAGCTGTAAAATGGAGGAGAATAGTTCTGTTAGTGAGCACATACTCAGAATGTCTGGGTTGCATAACCGCTTGTCTCAGCTGGGAGTCAATCTCCTGGATGACGCGGTCATTGACAGAATCCTCCAGTCGCTTCCACCAAGCTACAAGAGCTTTGTGATGAACTTCAATATGCAGGGGATGGAAAAGACCATTCCCGAGATATATTCAATGCTGAAATCAGAGGAGGTGGAGATCAGAAAAGAACATCAAGTGCTGATGGTGAATAAAACCACTAAGTTCAAGAAGGGCAAGGGTAAGAAGAACTTCAAGAAGGATGGCAAGGGAGTTGCCGCGCCCGGTAAACCAGTTACTGGGAAGAAGTCAAAGAATGGACCCAAGCCCGAGACTGAGTGCTTTTATTGCAAGGGAAGTGGTCACTGGAAGCGGAACTGCCCCAAATACTTAGCGGACAAGAAGAAGGCCGGCAACACCAAAGGTATATGTGATATACATGTAATTGATGTGTACCTTACCAGTACTCGTAGTAGCTCCTGGGTATTTGATACCGGTGCGGTTGCTCATATTTGTAACTCAAAACAGGAACTGCAGAATAAACGGAGACTGGCGAAGGACGAGGTGACGATGCGCGTCGGGAATGGTTCCAAGGTCGATGTGATCGCCGTCGGCACGCTACCTCTGCATCTACCCACGGGATTAGTTTTAAACCTCAATAATTGTTATTTAGTGCCAGCTTTGAGCATGAACATTGTATCTGGATCTCGTTTAATTCGAGATGGCTACCCATTTAAATCCGAGAATAATGGTTGTTCTATTTATTTGAGAGATATGTTTTATGGTCATGCCCCGCTGGTCAATGGTTTATTCTTGATGAATCTCGAACGTGATGTTACACATGTTCATAGTGTGAATACCAAAGGTGTAAAGTTGATAACGATGGTCCCACATACTTGTGGCACTGCCGCCTTGGTCACATTGGTGTCAAGCGCATGAAGAAGCTCCATGCAGATGGACTTTTGGAGTCTCTTGATTACGAATCATTTGACACGTGTGAACCATGCCTCATGGGTAAGATGACCAAGACTCCGTTCTCCAGAACAAGGGAGCGAGCAACCAACTTATTGGAAATCATACATACCGATGTGTGTGGTCCAATGAGTGTTGAGGCTCGGGGAGGATATCGTTATGTTCTCACTCTCACTGATGATTTAAGTAGATATGGGTATGTCTACCTAATGAAACACAAGTCTGAAACCTTTGAAAAGTTCAACGAATTTCAGAGTGAAGTTGAGAATCAACGTGACAGAAAAATAAAATTCTTACGATCAGATCATGGTGGAGAATATTTAAGTCACGAATTTGGTACACACTTAAGGAAATGTGGAATAGTTTCACAACTCACGCCGCCTGGAACACCTCAGAGAAACGGTGTGTCCGAACGTCGTAATCGCACTCTATTGGATATGGTGCGATCTATGATGTCTCTTACTGATTTACCGCTCTCATTTTGGGGCTATGCTTTAGAGACTGCCGCATTCACTTTAAATAGGGCTCCGTCGAAATCCGTTGAGAGGATACCGTATGAATTATGGTTTGGGAAGAAACCTAAGCTGTCGTTTCTAAAAGTTTGGGGATGTGATGCTTATGTCAAGAAACTTCAACCTGAAAAGCTCGAACCCAAGTCGGAAAAATGCGTCTTCATAGGATACCCTAAGGAAACGATTGGGTATACCTTCTACCTCAGATCCGAAGGCAAGATCTTCGTTTCCATGAATGGGTCCTTTCTGGAGAAGGAGTTTCTCTCGAAAGAATTGAGTGGGAGGAAAGTGGAACTTGATGAGGTGATAGTCACCCCTTCCGAACCGGAAAGTAGCGCAGCGCGGGAAAATGTTCCTGTGGTGCCTACACCGACTAGGGAGGAAGTTAATGATGATGATCATGAAGCTTCGGATCAAGTTACGACTGAACTTCGTAGGTCCACAAGGACACGTTCCGCACCGGAGTGGTACGGCAACCCTGTCCTGGAAATCATGTTGTTAGACAACGGTGAACCTTCGAACTATGAAGAAGCAATGGCGGGCCCGGATTCTGACAAATGGCTAGAAGCCATGAAGAGATAGGATCCATGTATGAAAACGAAGTATGGAATTTGACTGACTTGCCCGATGATCGGCGAGCCATAGAAAACAAATGGATCTTTAAGAAGAAGACGGACGCGGATGGTAATGTGACCATCTACAAAGCTCGACTTCTCGCTAAGGGTTATCGACAAGTTCAAGGGGTTGACTACGATGAGACTTTCTCACCCGTAGCGAAGCTGAAGTCCGTTCGAATCATGTTAGCAATTGCCGCATACTATGATTATGAGATATGGCAGATGGACGTCAAAACGGCATTCCTTAAGGAAGAGTTGTATATGATGCAGCCGGAAGGTTTTGTCGATCCTAAGAATGCTGACAAAGTATGCAAGCTCCAGCGCTCAATCTATGGGCTGGTGCAAGCGTCTCGGAGTTGGAACATTCGCTTTGATGAGATGATCAAAGCGTTTGGGTTTACACAGACTTATGGAGAAGCCTGTGTTTACAAGAAAGTGAGTGGGAGCTCTATAGCATTTCTCATATTATATGTGGATGACATATTATTGATGGGAAATGATATAGAATTCTTGGAAAGTATAAAGGCCTATTTGAATAAGTGTTTTTCAATGAAGAACCTTGGAGAAGCTGCTTATATATTAGGCATCAAGATCTATAGAGATAGATCAAGACGCCTCATTGGTCTTTCACAGAGTACATACCTTGACAAGATATTGAAGAAGTTCAATATGGATCAGTCCAAGAAGGGGTTCTTGCTTGTATTGCAAGGTGTGCAATTGAGCAAGGCTCAATGCCCGACCACGGCATAAGATATAGAAAAGATGAGTGTCATCCCCTATGCCTCGGCCATCGGGTCTATTATGTATGCCATGCTGTGTACCAGACCTGATGTAAACCTTGCCGTAAGTTTGGTAGGAAGGTACCAAAGTAATCCCGGCATGGAACACTGGACAGCGGTCAAGAATATCCTGAAGTACCTGAAGAGGACTAAGGATATGTTTCTCGTTTATGGAGGTGACGAAGAGCTCGTCGTAAAAGGTTACGTCGACGCTAGCTTCGACACAGATCTGGATGACTCGAAGTCACAAACCGGATACGTGTATATTTTGAATGGAGGAGCAGTAAGCTGGTGCAGTTGCAAGCAAAGCGTCGTGGCGGGATCTACATGTGAAGCGGAGTACATGGCAGCCTCAGAGGCAGCACAGGAAGCAGTCTGGATGAAGGAGTTCATTATCGACCTAGGGGTGATTCCCAATGCGTCGGGCCCGATGACTCTCTTCTGTGACAACACTGGAGCTATTGCCCTGGCGAAGGAGCCCAGGTTTCACAGGAAGACCAGGCATATCAAGCGTCGCTTCAACTCCATTCGTGAAAGTGTTCAAAATGGAGACATAGATATTTGTAAAGTACATACGGACCTGAATGTAGCAGATCCGTTGACTAAACCTTTCCCTAGAGCAAAACATGATCAACACCAGGACGCAATGGGTGTTCGATTCATCACGATGTAACTAGATTATTGACTCTAGTGCAAGTGGGAGACTATTGGAAATATGCCCTAGAGGCAATAATAAATGGTTATTATTATATTTCTTTGTTCATGGTAATTGTCTATTATTCATGCTATAATTGTATTGTCCAGAAATCGTAATACATGTGTGAATACATAGACTACAACGTGTCCCTAGTAAGCCTCTAGTTGACTAGCTCGTTGATCAACAGATAGTCATGGTTTCCTGACTATGGACATTGGAGAATGATGGGATGGACAAGACCCAATCCTAAGCATAGCATAAAAGATCGTGTAGTTTCGTTTGCTAAAGCATTTCCAATGTCAAGTATCTTTTCCTTAGACCATGAGATCGTGCAACTCCCGGATAACGTAGGAGTGCTTTGGGTGTGCCAAACGTCACAACGTAACTGGGTGACTATAAAGGTGCACTACGGGTATCTCCGAAAGTGTCTGTTGGGTTGGCACGGATCAAGACTGGGATTTGACACTCCGTGTGACGGAGAGGTATCTCTGGGCCCACTCGGTAATGCATCATCATAATGAGCTCTATGTGACTAAGGCGTTAGTCACGGGATCATGCATTGCGGTACGAGTAAAGAGACTTGCCGGTAACGAGATTGAACAAGGTATTGGGATACCGACGATCGAATCTCGGGCAAGTAACATACCGATTGACAAAGGGAATTGTATACGGGATTGATTGAATCCTCGACACCGTGGTTCATCCGATCAGATCATCGTGGAACATGTGGGAGCCAACATGGGTATCCAGATCCCGCTGTTGGTTGTTGACCGGAGAGTCGTCTCGGTCATATCTGCATGTCTCCCGAACCCGTAGGGTCTACACACTTAAGGTTCGGTGACGCTAGGGTTGTAGAGATATGTGTATGCGGAAACCCGAAAGTTGTTCGGACTCCCGGATGAGATCCCGGACGTCACGAGAGGTTCCGGAATGGTCCGGAGGTGAAGAATTCTATATAGGAAGTCAAGTTTCGGCCACCGGGAATGTTTCGGGGGTTACCGGTATTGTACCGGGACCACTAGAAGGGTCCCGGGGGTCCACCGGGTGGGGCCACCTATCCCGGAGGGCCCCGTGGGCTGAAGTGGGAAGGGAACCAGCCCCTAGTGGGCTGGGCGCCCCCCCATGGGCCTCCCCCCATGCGCCTAGGGTTGGGAACCCTAGGGTGGGGGGGCTTCCCACTTGCCTTGGGGGGCAAGGCACCCCCCTTGGCCGCCGCCCCCACCCTAGATGGGTTTGGCCGGCGCCCCCCCTCCCAAGGGGGCCTATATAAAGGGGGGGAGGGAGGGCAGAAACATTACAGCCTTGGGCGCCTCCCTCGTCCCCTGCAACATCTCTCTCTCTCTCGTATAAGCTCGACGAAGCCCTGCCGACATCCCGCTGCATCCACCACCACGCCGTCGTGCTGCTGGATCTCCATCAACCTCTCCTTCCCCCTTGCTGGATCAAGAAGGAGGAGACGTCGCTGCACCGTATGTGTGTTGAACGCGGAGGTGCCGTCCGTTCGGCACTCGGTCATCGGGTTTGGATCACGCGGCGAGTACGACTCCGTCATCCACGTTCATTGGAACGCTTCCGCTCGCGATCTACAAGGGTATGTAGATGCACTCCCTTCCCCTCGTTGCTAGTATACTCCATAGATGCATCTTGGTGAGCGTAGGAAAATTTTAAATTATGCTACGATTCCCAACAGCTCTATAGCCTAGTACAAATAATTTTACACTAGAGTTGAACTAGCTCTATATCCTAGTACAAATAATTTTACACTAGAGTTGAACTAGCTCTATAAGCTTGTAAAAATAATTTCACACTAGAGTAAAACTCGCTCTATAAGCTAGTTCAAATAATTTTACACTAGAGTTGAACTAGCTCTACAAGTTTGTACAAATAATTTTACACTAGAGTTGAACTAGCTCTATAGCCTATTACAAATATTTTTACACTAGAGTTGAACTAGCTCTATAAGCTAGTTAAAATAATTTTACACTAGAGTTGAACTAGCTCTATAGCCTAGTACAAATAAT
>NC_057808.1:144435181-144437490 GCF_018294505.1 Triticum aestivum | reverse complement strand
AACCTAGTTCAAATAATTTTACAGTAGAGTTGAACTAGCTCTATAGCATAGTACAAATAATTTTACACTAGAGTTGAACTAGCTCTATAAGCTTGTACAAATAATTTTACGCTAGAGTTGAACTAGCTCTATAGCCTAGTACAAATAATTTTACACTAGAGTTGAACTAGCTCTATAGCCTAGTATAAATATTTTTACACTAGAGTTGAACTAACTCTATAAGCTTGTAGAAATAATTTTACACTAGAGTTGAACTAGGTCTGTAGCCAAGTACAAATAATTCTACACTAGAGTTGTACTAGCTCTATAGCCTAGTACAAATATTTTTTAACTTGAGTTGAACTAGCTCTATAAGCTAGTTAAGATAATTTAACAATAGAGTTGAACTAGCTCAATAGGCTAGTACAGATAATTTTACACTAGAGTTGAACTAGCTCTATAAGCTTGTAAAAATAATTTCACACTAGAGTAAAACTCGCTCTATAAGCTAGTTCAAATAATTTTACACTAGAGTTGAACTAGCTCTATAAGTTTGTACAAATAATTTTACACTAGAGTTGAACTAGCTCTATAGCCTAGTACAAATAATTTTACACTAGAGTTGAACTAGCTCTATATCCTAGTACAAATATGTTTACACTAGAGTTGGACTAGCTCTATAGCCTAGTAGAAATAATTTTACACTAGACTTGTACTAGCTCTATAAGCTTGTAAAAATAATTTTACACTATAGTTGAACTCGCTCTATAAGTTAGTTCAAATAATTTTACACTAGAGTTGAAGTAGCTTTATAAGCTTGTACAAATAATTTTACACCAGAGTTGAACTACCTCTATAGCCTAGTACAAATAATTTTACACTAGAGTTTAACTAGCTCTATAGCCTAGTACAAATAATTTTACACTAGAGTTGGACTAGCTCTATAGCCTAGTACAAATAATTTTACACTAGAGTTGAACTAGCTCTATAAGCTTGTAAAAATAATTTCACACTACAGTAAAACTCGCTCTATAAGCTAGTTCAAATAATTTTACACTAGAGTTGAAGTAGCTCTACAAGTTTGTACAAATAATTTTACACTAGAGTTGAACTAGCTCTATAGCCTAGTACAAATAATCTTACACTAGAGTTGAACTAGCTCTATATCCTAGTACAAATATTTATACACGAGAGTTGAACTAGCTCTATAAGCTAGTTAAAATAATTTTACCCTAGAGTTGAACTAGCTCTATAGCCTAGTACAAATATTTTTACACTAGAGTTGGACTAGCTCTATAGCCTAGTACAAATAATTTTACACTAGAGAACTAGCTCTATAAGCTAGTTCAAATAATTTTAACCTACAGTTGAACTAGCTCTATAAGCTTGTACAAATAATTGTACACTAGAGTTGAATTTGCTCTATAGGCTAGTACAAATAATTTTACACTAGAGTTGAACTAGCTCTATAAGCTAGTTCAAATAATTTTACTCTAGAGTTGAACTAGCTCTATAACCTAGTTCAAATAATTTTACAGTAGAGTTGAACTAGCTCTATAGCATAGTACAAATAATTTTACACTAGAGTTGAACTAGCTCTATAAGCTTGTACAAATAATTTTACGCTAGAGTTGAACTAGCTCTATAGCCTAGTACAAATAATTTTACACTAGAGTTGAACTAGCTCTATAGCCTAGTATAAATATTTTTACACTAGAGTTGAACTAACTCTATAAGCTTGTAGAAATAATTTTACACTAGAGTTGAACTAGGTCTGTAGCCAAGTACAAATAATTCTACACTAGAGTTGTACTAGCTCTATAGCCTAGTACAAATATTTTTTAACTTGAGTTGAACTAGCTCTATAAGCTAGTTAAGATAATTTAACAATAGAGTTGAACTAGCTCAATAGGCTAGTACAGATAATTTTACACTAGAGTTGAACTAGCTCTATAAGCTTGTAAAAATAATTTCACACTAGAGTAAAACTCGCTCTATAAGCTAGTTCAAATAATTTTACACTAGAGTTGAACTAGCTCTATAAGTTTGTACAAATAATTTTACACTAGAGTTGAACTAGCTCTATAGCCTAGTACAAATAATTTTACACTAGAGTTGAACTAGCTCTATATCCTAGTACAAATATGTTTACACTAGAGTTGGACTAGCTCTATAGCCTAGTAGAAATAATTTTACACTAGACTTGTACTAGCTCTATAAGCTTGTAAAAATAATTTTACACTATAGTTGAACTCGCTCTATAAGTTAGTTCAAATAATTTTACACTAGAGTTGAAGTAGCTTTATAAGCTTGTACAAATAATTTTACAC
>NC_057808.1:144434154-144435171 GCF_018294505.1 Triticum aestivum | reverse complement strand
AACCTAGTTCAAATAATTTTACAGTAGAGTTGAACTAGCTCTATAGCATAGTACAAATAATTTTACACTAGAGTTGAACTAGCTCTATAAGCTTGTACAAATAATTTTACGCTAGAGTTGAACTAGCTCTATAGCCTAGTACAAATAATTTTACACTAGAGTTGAACTAGCTCTATAGCCTAGTATAAATATTTTTACACTAGAGTTGAACTAACTCTATAAGCTTGTAGAAATAATTTTACACTAGAGTTGAACTAGGTCTGTAGCCAAGTACAAATAATTCTACACTAGAGTTGTACTAGCTCTATAGCCTAGTACAAATATTTTTTAACTTGAGTTGAACTAGCTCTATAAGCTAGTTAAGATAATTTAACAATAGAGTTGAACTAGCTCAATAGGCTAGTACAGATAATTTTACACTAGAGTTGAACTAGCTCTATAAGCTTGTAAAAATAATTTCACACTAGACTAAAACTCGCTCTATAAGCTAGTTCAAATAATTTTACACTAGAGTTGAACTAGCTCTATAAGTTTGTACAAATAATTTTACACTAGAGTTGAACTAGCTCTATAGCCTAGTACAAATAATTTTACACTAGAGTTGAACTAGCTCTATATCCTAGTACAAATATGTTTACACTAGAGTTGGACTAGCTCTATAGCCTAGTACAAATAATTTTACACTAGACTTGTACTAGCTCTATAAGCTTGTAAAAATAATTTTACACTATAGTTGAACTCGCTCTATAAGTTAGTTCAAATAATTTTACACTAGAGTTGAAGTAGCTTTATAAGCTTGTACAAATAATTTTACACCAGAGTTGAACTACCTCTATAGCCTAGTACAAATAATTTTACACTAGAGTTTAACTAGCTCTATAGCCTAGTACAAATAATTTTACACTAGAGTTGGACTAGCTCTATAGCCTAGTACAAATAATTTTACACTAGAGTTGAACTAGCTCTATAAGCTTGTAAAAATAATTTCACACTACAGTAAAACTCGCTCTATAAGCT
>NC_057808.1:144432064-144434140 GCF_018294505.1 Triticum aestivum | reverse complement strand
TGAAGTAGCTTTATAAGCTTGTACAAATAATTTTACACCAGAGTTGAACTACCTCTATAGCCTAGTACAAATAATTTTACACTAGAGTTTAACTAGCTCTATAGCCTAGTACAAATAATTTTACACTAGAGTTGGACTAGCTCTATAGCCTAGTACAAATAATTTTACACTAGACTTGTACTAGCTCTATAAGCTTGTAAAAATAATTTTACACTATAGTTGAACTCGCTCTATAAGTTAGTTCAAATAATTTTACATTAGAGTTGAAGTAGCTTTATAAGCTTGTTCAAATAATTTTACACTAGAGTTGAACTAGCTCTATAGCCTAGTACAATTTTTTTACACTAGAGTTGAACTAGCTCTATAAGCTAGTTCAAATAATTTTACACTAGATTTGAATCAGCTCTATAGCCTAGTACAAATAATTTTACACTAAAGTTGGACTAGCTCTATAGCGTAGTACAAATAATTTTACACTAGAGCTGAACTAGCTCTATATGATTGGAAAATTAATTTTACACTATAGTTAAACTCGCTCTATAAGCTAGTTCAAATAATTTTACACTAGAGTTGAAGTAGCTCTATAAGCTTGTACAAATAATTTTACACTAGAGTTGAACTAGCTCTATAAGCTTGTAAAAATAATTTCACACTAGAGTTGAAATCGCTCTACAAGCTAGTTCAAATAAGCTCTATAAGTTTGTAAAAATAATTTTACACTAGAGTTAAACTAGCTCTATAGCCTAGTACAAATAATTTTACACTGGAGTTGAACTAGCTCTATAGCCTAGTAAAAATATTTTTACACTAGAGTTGAACTAGCTCTATAAGCTAGTTAAAATAATTTTAGCCTAGAGTTTAACTAGCTCTATAGCCTAGTACAAATAATTTTACACTAGAGTTGGACTAGCTCTATAAGCTTGCAAAAATAATTTTACACTATATTTGAACTCGCTCTATAAGTTAGTTTAAATAATTTTACACTAGAGTTGAAGTAGCTTTATAAGCTTGTACAAATAATTTTACACTAGAGTTGAACAAGCTCTATAGCCTAGTACAATTTTTTTACACTAGAGTTGAACTAGCTCTATAAGCTAGCTCAAATAATTTTACACTAGAGTTGAATTATCTCTATAGCCTAGTACAAATAATTTTACACTAGAGTTAAACTAGCTCTATAAGCTTGTACCAATAATTGTACACTAGAGAGTTGAATTAGCTCTATAAGCTAGTTCAAATAATTTTACACCAGAGTTGTACTAGCTCTATAGCCTAGTACAAATAATTTTACACTAGAGTTGAACTAACCCTATAAGCTACTTCAAATAATTTTACACTAGAGTTGAACTTGCTCTATAAGCTAGTTCAAATAATTTTACACTAGAGTTGAACTAGCTCTATAAGCTTGTATAAATAATTTTACACTAGAGTTGCCATTGCTCTATAGTCTAGTACAAATAATTTTACACTAGAGTTGAACTAGCTCTATAAGCTAGTTCAAATAATTTTACACTAGAGTTGAACTAGCTCTATAATCAAGTATAAATAATTTTACACTAGAGTTGAACTAGCTCTATAGCCTAGTACAAATAATTTTACACTAGAGTTGAACTAGCTCTATATGCTTCTACAAATAATTTTACACTGGAGTTCAGCTAACTCTATAGCCTAGTACAAATAATTTTACACTACAGTTGAATTAGCTCTATAAGCTTGTACAAATAATTTTACACTAGAGTTGAACTAGCTCTATAGTCTAGTCCAAATAACTTTACACTAGAGTTGAAGTAGCTCCGTAAGCTACTTCAAATAATTTTACACGAGAGTTGAACTAGCTCTATAAGCTAGTTGAAAAAAATTTACACTAGAGTTGAGCTAGCTCTATAAGCTTGTACAAATAATTTTACACTAGAGTTCCCTTGCTCTATAGGCTAGTACAAATAATTTTACACTAGAGTTGAACTAGCTCTATAAGATAGTTCAAATAATTTTACACTAGAGTTGAACTAGCTCCATAATCTAGTTCAAATAATTTTACACTAGAGTTGAACTAGCTCTATAGCCTAGTAAAAATAA
>NC_057808.1:144428947-144429346 GCF_018294505.1 Triticum aestivum | reverse complement strand
CTCCATAATCTAGTTCAAATAATTTTACACTAGGGTTGAACTAGCTCTATAGCTTAGTAAAAATAATTTTACAATAGAGTTTAACTAGCTCTGTAAGCTACATCAAATAATTTTACACTAGAGTTGAACTAGCTCTATAAGCTAGTTCAAATAATTTTACACTAGAGTTGAACTATCTCTATAAGCTTGTATAAATAATTTTACACTAGAGTTGACCTTGCTCTATAGTCTAGTACAAATAATTTTACACTATAGTTGAACTACATCTATAAGCTAGTACAAATAATTTTACACTAGAGTTGACCTTGCTCCATAGGCTAGTACAAATAATTTTACACTAGAGTTGAACTAGCTCTGTAAGATAGTTCAAATAATTTTACACTAGAGTTGAACTAGCTC
>NC_057808.1:144428411-144428882 GCF_018294505.1 Triticum aestivum | reverse complement strand
AACTAGCTCTATAAGCTTGTACAAATGATTTTACACTAGAGTTGAACTAGCTCTATAGTCTAGTACAAATAATTTTACACTAGAGTTGAACTAGCTCTATAAGCTACTTCAAATAATTTTACACTAGAGTTGAACTAGCTCTATAAGCTAGTTCAAATAATTTTACACTAGAGTTGAACTAGCTCTATAAGCTTGTATAAATAATTTTACACTAGAGTTGACCTTGCTCTATAGTCTAGTACAAATAATTTTACACTAGAGTTGAACTAGCTCTATAAGCTAGTTCAAATAATTTTACACTAGAGTTGAACTAGCTCTATAATCTAGTATTAATAATTTTACACTAGAGTTGAACTAGCTCTATAGCCTAGTACAAATAATTTTACACTAGAGTTGAACTAGCTCTATATGCTTGTACAAATAATTTTACACTAGAGTTGAACTACCTCTATAGCCTAGTACAAATAATTT
>NC_057808.1:144426295-144427475 GCF_018294505.1 Triticum aestivum | reverse complement strand
AGCTAGTTCAAATAATTTTACACTAGAGTTGAACTATCTCTATAAGCTTGTACAAATAATTTTACACTAGAGTTGACTTTGCTCTATAGTCTAGTACAAATAATTTTACACTAGAGTTGAACTAGCTCTATAAGCTAGGACAAATAATTTTACACTAGAGTTGACCTTGCTCCATAGGCTAGTACAAATAATTTTACACTAGAGTTGAACTAGCTCTATAAGATAGTTCAAATAATTTTACACTAGAGTTGAACTAGCTCCATAATCTAGTTCAAATAATTTTACACTAGAGTTCAACTAGCTCTATAAGCTTGTAAAAATAATTTTACACTATAGTTGAACTCGGTCTATAAGTTAGTTCAAATAATTTTACACTAGAGTTGAAGTACCTCTATAAGTTTGTACAAATAATTTTACACCAGAGTTGAACTAGCTCTATAAGCTTGTAAAAATAATTTCACACTAGAGTTGAACTCGCTCTACAAGCTAGTTCAAATAAGCTCTATAAGTTTGTAAAAATAATTTTACACTAGAGTTAAACTAGCTCTATAGCCTAGTACAAATAATTTTACACCGGAGTTGAACTAGCTCTATAGCCTGGTACAAATATTTTTACACTAGAGTTGAACTAGCTCTATAAGCTAGTTAAAATAATTTTAGCCTAGAGTTTAACTAGCTCTATAGCCTAGTACAAATAATTTTACACTAGAGTTGGACTAGCTGTATAGCCTAGTACAAATAATTTTACACTAGACTTGTACTAGCTCTATAAGCTTGCAAAAATAATTTTACACGATAGTTGAACTCGCTCTATAAGTTAGTTCAAATAATTTTACACTAGAGTTGAAGTAGCTTTATAAGCTTGTACAAATAATTTTACACTAGAGTTGAACAAGCTCTATAGCCTAGTACAATTTTTTTTACACTAGAGTTGAACTAGTTATATAAGCTAGTTCAAATAATTTTACACTAGAGTTGAACTAGCTCTATAGCCTAGTACAAATAATTATACACTAGAGTTAAACTAGCTCTATAAGCTTGTACCAATAATTGTACACTAGAGAGTTGAACTAGCTCTATAAGCTAGTTCAAATAATTTTACACCAGAGTTGTACTAGCTCTATAGCCTAGTACAAATAATTTTACACTAGAGTTGAACTAGCTCTATAAGCTTGTACAA
>NC_057808.1:144423404-144424461 GCF_018294505.1 Triticum aestivum | reverse complement strand
ACTAGCTCTCTAAGCTACTTCAAATAATTTTACACTAGAGTTGAACTAGCTCTATAAGCTAGTTCAAATAATTTTACACTAGGGTTGAACTATCTATATAAGCTTGTACAAATAATTTTACACTAGAGTTGACGTTGCTCTATAGGCTAGTACAAATAATTTTACACTAGAGTTGAACTAGCTCCATAAGCTAGTTCAAATAATTTAACACTCGAGTTGAACTAGCTCTATAATCTAGTTCAAATAATTTTACACTAGAGTTGAACTAGCTCTATAGCCTAGTACAAATAATTTTACACTAGAGTTGAACTAGTTCTGTAAGCTAGTTCAAATAATTTTACACTAGAGTTGAACTATCTCTATAAGCTTGTAGAAATAATTTTACACTAGAGTTGACCTTGATCTATAGTCTAGTACAAATAATTTTACACTAGAGTTGAACTAGCTCTATAAGCTAGTACAAATAATTTTACACTAGAGTTGACCTTGCTCTATAGGCTAGTACAAATAATTTTACACTAGAGTTGAACTATCTCTATAAGATAGTTCAAATAATTTTACACTAGAGTTGAACTAGCTCCATAATCTAGTTCAAATAATTTTACACTAGGGTTGAACTAGCTCTATAGCTTAGTAAAAATAATTTTACAATAGAGTTTAACTAGCTCTGTAAGCTACATCAAATAATTTTACACTAGAGTTGAACTAGCTCTATAAGCTAGTTCAAATAATTTTACACTAGAGTTGAACTATCTCTATAAGCTTGTACAAATTATTTATACAAGCTTATAAGCTAGTTCAAATAATTTTACACCAGAGTTGTACTAGCTCTATAGCCTAGTACAAATAATTTTACACTAGAGTTAAACTAGCTCTATAAGCTTGTACAAATGATTTTACACTAGAGTTGAACTAGCTCTATAGTCTAGTACAAATAATTTTACACTAGAGTTGAACTAGCTCTATAAGCTACTTCAAATAATTTTACACTAGAGTTGAACTAGCTCTATAAGCTAGTTCAAATAATTTTACACTAGAGTTGAACTAGCTCTATAAG
>NC_057808.1:144421069-144423310 GCF_018294505.1 Triticum aestivum | reverse complement strand
CTCCATAATCTAGTTCAAATAATTTTACACTAGGGTTGAACTAGCTCTATAGCTTAGTAAAAATAATTTTACAATAGAGTTTAACTAGCTCTGTAAGCTACATCAAATAATTTTACACTAGAGTTGAACTAGCTCTATAAGCTAGTTCAAATAATTTTACACTAGAGTTGAACTATCTCTATAAGCTTGTATAAATAATTTTACACTAGAGTTGACCTTGCTCTATAGTCTAGTACAAATAATTTTACACTATAGTTGAACTACATCTATAAGCTAGTACAAATAATTTTACACTAGAGTTGACCTTGCTCCATAGGCTAGTACAAATAATTTTACACTAGAGTTGAACTAGCTCTGTAAGATAGTTCAAATAATTTTACACTAGAGTTGAACTAGCTCCATAATCTAGTTCAAATAATTTTACACTAGAGTTGAACTAGCTCTATAAGCTTGTAAAAATAATTTTACACTATAGTTGAACTCGCTCTATAAGCTAGCTCAAATAATTTTACACTAGAGTTGAAGTACCTCTAAAAGTTTGTACAAATAATTTTACACTAGAGTTGAACTAGCTCTATAAGCTTGTAAAAATAATTTCACACTAGAGTTGAACTCGCTCTACAAGCTAGTTCAAATAAGCTCTATAAGTTTGTAAAAATAATTTTACACTAGAGTTAAACTAGCTCTATAGCCTAGTACAAATAATTTTACACTGGAGTTGAACTAGCTCTATAGCCTAGTACAAATATTTTTACACTAGAGTTGAACTAGCTCTATAAGCTAGCTAAAATAATTTTAGCCTAGAGTTTAACTAGCTCTATAGCCTAGTACAAATAATTTTACACTAGAGTTGGACTACCTCTATAGCCTAGTATAAATAATTTTACACTAGACTTGTACTAGCTCTGTAAGGTGTAAAAATAATTTTACACTATAGTTGAACTCGCTCTATAAGTTAGTTCAAATAATTTTACACTAGAGTTGAAGTAGCTTTATAAGCTTGTACAAATAATTTTACACTAGAGTTGAACTAGCTCTATAGCCTAGTACAATTTTTTTTTCACTAGAGTTGAACAAGCTCTATAAGCTAGTTCAAATAATTTTACACTAGAGTTGAACTAGCTCTATAGCCTAGTACAAATAATTTTACACTAGAGTTAAACTAGCTCGATAAGCTTGTACCAATAATTGTACACTAGAGTTGAACTAGCTCTATAAGCTAATTCAAATAATTTTACACTAGAGTTGTACAAGCTCTATAGCCTAGTACAAATAATTTTACACTAGAGTTGAACCAGCTCTATAAGCCTGTACAAATAATTTTAGACTAGAGTTAAACTAGCTCTATAGTCTAGTACAAATAATTTTACACTAGAGTTGAACTAGCTCTGTAAGCTACTTCAAATAATTTTACACTACAGTTCAACTAGCTCTATAAGCTAGTTCGAATAATTTTACACTAGAGTTGAACTAGCTCTATAAGCATGTACAAATAATTTTACAGTAGAGTTGACCTTGCTCTATAGTCTAGTACAAATAATTTTACACTAGAGTTGAACTAGCTCTATAAGCTAGTTCAAATAATTTTACACTAGAGTTGAACTAGCTTTATAATCTAGTTCAAATAATTTTACACTAGAGTTGAACTAGCTCTATAGCCTAGTACAAATAATTTTACACTAGAGTTGAACTAGCTCTATATGCTTGTACAAATAATTTTACACTAGAGTTGAACTAGCTCTATAGCCTAGTACAAATAATTTTACACTAGAGTTGAATTAGTTCTATAAGCTTGTACAAATAATTTTACACTAGAGTTGAACTAGCTCTATAGTCTAGTACAAATAATTTTACACTAGAGTTGAACTAGCTCTGTAAGCTACTTCAAATCATTTTACACTAGAGTTGAACTAGCTCTATTAGCTAGTTCAAAAAATTTCACACTAGAGATGAACTAGCTCTATACCCTAGTAAAATATTTTTACAGTAGAGTTGAAGTAGCTCTATAAGCTAGTTAAAATAATTTTACTCTAGAGTTGAACTAGCTCTATAGCCTAGTACAAATAATTTTACATTAAAGTTGGACTAGCTCTATAGCCTAGTACAAATAATTTTACACTAGAGTTGAACTAGCTCTATAAGCTTGTAAAAATAATTTTACACTATAGTTGAACTCGCTCTATAAGCTAGTTCAAATAATTTACACTAGAGTTGAAGTAGCTCTATAAGCTTGTACAAATA
>NC_057808.1:144416145-144419810 GCF_018294505.1 Triticum aestivum | reverse complement strand
AGCTCTATAATCTAGTACAAATAATTTTACACTAGAGTTGAACTAGCTCTATAAGCTACTTCAAATAATTTTAAACTAGAGTTGAACTAGCTCTATAAGCTAGTTCAAATAATTTTTCACTAGAGTTAAACTAGCTTTATAAGCTTGTACAAATAATTTTACACTAGGGTTGAACTAGCTCTATAGTCTAGTACAAATAATTTTACACTAGAGTTGAACTAGATCTGTAAGCTACTTCAAGTAATTTTACACTAGAGTTGAACTAGCTCTATAAGCTAGTTCAAATAATTTTACACTAGAGTTGAACTAGCTCTATAGGCGTGTACAAATAATTTTACACTAGAGTTGACCTTGCTCTATAGGCTAGTATAAATAATTTCACACTAGAGTTGAAGTAGCTCTATACCCTAGTAAAATATTTTTACAGTAGAGTTGAAGTAGCTCTATAAGCTAGTTAAAATAATTTTACTCTAGAGTTGAACTAACTCTATAGCCTAGTACAAATAATTTTACATTAAAGTTGGACTAGCTCTATAGCCTAGTACAAATAATTTTACACTAGAGTTGAACTAGCTCTATAAGCTTGTAAAAATAATTTTACATAATAGTTGAACTCGCTCTATAAGCTAGTTCAAATAATTTACACTAGAGTTGAAGTAGCTCTATAAGCTTGTACAAATAATTTTACACTAGAGTTGAACTAGCTCTATAAGCTTGTAAAAATAATTTCACACTAGAGTTGAACTCGCTCTACAAGCTAGTTCAAATAATTTTACACTAGTGATGAACTAGCTCTATAAGTTTGTATAAATAATTTTACACTAGAGTTAAACTAGCTCTATAAGCTTGTATAAATAATTTTCCACTAGAGTTGACCTTGCTCTATAAGCTTGTACAAATAATTTTACACTAGAGTTGAACTAGCTCTATAAGCTTGTACAAATAATATTACACTAGAGTTGAACTACCTCTATAGCCTAGTATAAATAATTTTACACTAGAGTTGAACTAGCTCTATAGCCTATTACAAATATTTTTACACTAGAGTTGAACTAGCTCTATAAGCTAGTTAAAATAATTTTACACTAGAGTTGAACTAGCTCTATAGCCTAGTACAAATAATTTTACACTAGAGTTGAACTAGCTCTATAAGCTTGTACAAATAATTTTACACTAGAGTTGAACTAGCTCTATAATCTAGTACAAATAATTTTACACTAGAGTTGAACTAGCTCTATAAGCTACTTCAAATAATTTTAAACTAGAGTTGAACTAGCTCTATAAGCTAGTTCAAATAATTTTACACTAGAGTTAAACTAGCTTTATAAGCTTGTACAAATAATTTTACACTAGGGTTGAACTAGCTCTATAGTCTAGTACAAATAATTTTACACTAGAGTTGAACTAGCTCCATAGCCTAGTACAAATAATTTTACACTGGAGTTGAACTAGCTCTGTAAGCTTGTAAAAATAATTTTACACTATAGTTGAACTCGCTCTATAACCTAGTTCATATAATTTACACTAGAGTTGAAGTAGCTCTATAAGCTTGTACAAATAATTTTACACTAGAGTTGAACTAGCTCTATAAGCTTGTAAAAATAATTTCACACTAGACTTGAACTCGCTCTACAAGCTAGTTCAAATAATTTTACACTAGTGTTGAACTAGCTCTATAAGTTTGTATAAATAATTTTACACTAGAGTTAAACTAGCTCTATAAGCTTGTATAAATAATTTTCCACTAGAGTTGACCTTGCTCTAGAGTCTAGTTACAATATTTTTACGCTAGAGTTGAACTAGCTCTATAAGCTTGTATAAATAATATTACACTAGAGTTGAACTACCTCTATAGCCTAGTATAAATAATTTTACACTAGAGTTGAACTAGCTCTATAGCCTATTACAAATATTTTTACACTAGAGTTGAACTAGCTCTATAAGCTAGTTAAAATAATTTTACACTAGAGTTGAACTAGCTCTATAGCCTAGTACAAATAATTTTACACTAGAGTTGAACTAGCTCTATAATCTAGTACAAATAGTTTTACACTAGAGTTGAACTAGCTCTATAAGCTACTTCAAATAATTTTACACTAGAGTTGAACTAGCTCTATAAGCTTGTACAAATAATTTTACACTAGAGTTAAACTAGCTTTATAAGCTTGTACAAATAATTTTACACTAGGGTTGAACTAGCTCTATAGTCTAGTACAAATAATTTTACACTAGAGTTGAACTAGATCTGTAAGCTACTTCAAATAATTTTACACTAGAGTTGAACTAGCTTTATAAGCTAGTTAAAATAATTTTACACTAGAGTTGAACTAGCTCTATAAGCTTGTACAAATAATTTTACACTAGAGTTGAACTAGCTCTATAATCTAGTACAAATAATTGTACACTAGAGTTGAACTAGCTCTATAAGCTACTTCAAATAATTTTAAACTAGAGTTGAACTAGCTCTATAAGCTAATTCAAATAATTTTACACTAGAGTTAAACTAGCTTTATAAGCTTGTACAAATAATTTTACACTAGGGTTGAACTAGCTCTATAGTCTAGTACAAATAATTTTACACTAGAGTTGAACTAGATCTGTAAGCTACTTCAAATAATTTTACACTAGAGTTGAACTAGCTCTATAAGCTAGTTAAAATAATTTTACACTAGAGTTGAACTAGCTCTATAAGCGTGTACAAATAATTTTACATTAGAGTTGACCTTGCTCTATAGGCTAGTACAAATAATTTCACACTAGAGTTGAACTAGCTCTATGGCCTAGTAAAATATTTTTACAGTAGAGTTGAACTAGCTCTATAAGCTAGTTAAAATAATTTTACCCTAGAGTCAAACTAGCTCTATAGCCTAGTAGAAATAATTTTACACTAAAGTTGGACTAGCTCCATAGCCTAGTACAAATAATTTTACACTAGAGTTGAACTAGCTCTATAAGCTTGTAAAAATAATTTTACACTATAGTTGAACTCGCTCTATAAGCTAGTTCAAATAATTTACACTAGAGTTGAAGTAGCTCTATAAGCTTGTACAAATAATTTTACACTAGAGTTGAACTAGCTCTATAAGCTTGTAAAAATAATTTCACACTAGACTTGAACTCGCTCTACAAGCTAGTTCAAATAATTTTACACTAGTGTTGAACTAGCTCTATAAGTTTGTATAAATAATTTTACACTAGAGTTAAACTAGCTCTATAAGATTGTATAAATAATTTTCCACTAGAGTTGACCTTGCTCTAGAGTCTAGTTACAATATTTTTACACTAGAGTTGAACTAGCTCTATAAGCTTGTACAAATAATATTACACTAGAGTAGAACTACCTCTATAGCCTAGTATAAATAATTTTACACTAGAGTTGAACTAGCTCTATAGCCTATTACAAATATTTTTACACTAGAGTTGAAGTAGCTCTATAAGCTAGTTAAAATAATTTTACACTAGAGTTGAACTAGCTCTATAGCCTAGTACAAATAATTTTACACTAGAGTTGAACTAGCTCTATAAGCTTGTACAAATAATTTTACACTAGAGTTGAACTAGCTCTATAATCTAGTACAAATAATTTTACACTAGAGTTGAACTAGCTCTATAAGCTACTTCAAATAATTTTACACTAGAGTTGAACTAGCTCTATAGCCTATTAA
>NC_057808.1:144414816-144416119 GCF_018294505.1 Triticum aestivum | reverse complement strand
GCTTGTACAAATAATTTTACACTAGGGTTGAACTAGCTCTATAGTCTAGTACAAATAATTTTACACTAGAGTTGAACTATATCTGTAAGCTACTTCAAATAATTTTACACTAGAGTTGAATAGCTCTATAAGCTAGTTCAAATAATTTTACACTAGAGTTGAACTAGCTCTATAAGCGTGTACAATTAATTTTACACTAGAGTTGACCTGGCTCTATAGGCTAGTACAAATAATTTCACACTAGAGTTGAACTAGCTCTATGGCCTAGTAAAATATTTTTACAGTAGAGTTGAACTAGCTCTATAAGCTAGTTAAAATAATTTTACCCTAGAGTTGAACTAGCTCTATAGCCTAGTACAAATAATTTTACACTAGGGTTGAACTAGCTTCATAGCCTAGTACAAATAATTTTACACTGGAGTTGAACTAGCTCTATAAGCTTGTAAAAATAATCTTACACTATAGTTGAACTCGCTCTATAAGCTAGTTCAAATAATTTACACTAGAGTTGAAGTAGCTCTATAAGCTTGTACAAATAATTTTACACTAGAGTTGAACTAGCTCTATAAGCTTGTAAAAATAATTTCACACTAGACTTGAACTCGCTCTACAAGCTAGTTCAAATAATTTTACACTAGTGTTGAACTAGCTCTATAAGTTTGTATAAATAATTTTACACTAGAGTTAAACTAGCTCTATAAGCTTGTATAAATAATTTTCCACTAGAGTTGACCTTGCTCTAGAGTCTAGTTACAATATTTTTACACTAGAGTTGAACTAGCTCTATAAGCTTGTACAAATAATATTACACTAGAGTTGAACTACCTCTATAGCCTAGTATAAATAATTTTACACTAGAGTTGAACTAGCTCTATAGCCTATTACAAATATTTTTACACTAGAGTTGAACTAGCTCTATAAGCTAGTTAAAATAATTTTACACTAGAGTTGAACTAGCTCTATAGCCTAGTACAAATAATTTTACACTAGAGTTGAACTAGCTCTATAAGCTACTTCAAATAATTTTAAACTAGAGTTGAACTAGCTCTATAAGCTAATTCAAATAATTTTACACTAGAGTTAAACTAGCTTTATAAGCTTGTACAAATAATTTTACACTAGGGTTGAACTAGCTCTATAGTCTAGTACAAATAATTTTACACTAGAGTTGAACTAGATCTGTAAGCTACTTCAAATAATTTGACACTAGAGTTGAACTAGCTCTATAAGCTAGTTAAAATAATTTTACACTAGAGTTGAACTAGCTCTATAAGCTTGTACAAATAATTTTACACTAGAGTTG
>NC_057808.1:144412107-144413481 GCF_018294505.1 Triticum aestivum | reverse complement strand
TAATTTTAAACTAGAGTTGAACTAGCTCTATAAGCTAGTTCAAATAATTTTACACTAGAGTTAAACTAGCTTTATAAGCTTGTACAAATAATTTTACACTAGGGTTGAACTAGCTCTATAGTCTAGTACAAATAATTATACACTAGAGTTGAACTAGATCTGTAAGCTACTTCAAATAATTTTACACTAGAGTTGAACTAGCTCTATAAGCTAGTTCAAATAATTTATACTAGAGTTGAACTAGCTCTATAAGCGTGTACAAATAATTTTACACTAGAGTTGACCTTGCTCTATAGGCTAGTACAAATAATTTCACACTAGAGTTGAACTAGCTCTATGGCCTAGTAAAATATTTTTACAGTAGAGTTGAACTAGCTCTATAAGCTAGTTAAAATAATTTTACCCTAGAGTTGAACTAGCTCTATAGCCTAGTAGAAATAATTTTACACTAAAGTGGGACTAGCTCCATAGCCTCGTACAAATAATTTTACACTAGAGTTGAACTAGCTCTATAAGCTTGTAAAAGTAATTTTACACTATAGTTGAACTCGCTCTATAAGCTAGTTCAAATAATTTACACTAGAGTTGAAGTAGCTCTATAAGCTTGTACAAATAATTTTACACTAGAGTTGAACTAGCTCTATAAGCTTGTAAAAATAATTTCACACTAGACTTGAACTCGCTCTACAAGCTAGTTCAAATAATTTTAAACTAGTGTTGAACTAGCTCTATAAGTTCGTATAATTAATTTTACACTAGAGTTAAACTAGCTCTATAAGATTGTATAAATAATTTTCCACTAGAGTTGACCTTGCTCTAGAGTCTAGTTACAATATTTTTACACTAGACTTGAACTAGCTCTATAAGCTTGTACAAATAATTTTACACTAGAGTTGAACTACCTCTATAGCCTAGTATAAATAATTTTACACTAGAGTTGAACTAGCTCTATAGCCTATTACAAATATTTTTACACTAGAGTTGAACTAGCTCTATAAGCTTGTACAAATAATTTTACACTAGAGTTGAACTAGCTCTATAGCCTAGTACAAATAATTTTACACTAGAGTTGAACTAGCTCTATAAGCTTGTACAAATAATTTTACACTAGAGTTGAACTAGCTCTATAATCTAGTACAAATAATTTTACACTAGAGTTGAACTAGCTCTATAAGCTACTTCAAATATTTTTAAACTAGAGTTGAACTAGCTCTATAAGCTAGTTCAAATAATTTTACACTAGAGTTAAACTAGCTTTATAAGCTTGTACAAATAATTTTACACTAGGGTTGAACTAGCTCTATAGTCTAGTACAAATAATTTTACACTAGAGTTGAACTAGATCTGTAAGCTACTTCAAATAATTTTACACTA
>NC_057808.1:144410168-144411046 GCF_018294505.1 Triticum aestivum | reverse complement strand
GTACAAATAATTTTACACTAGAGTTGAACTAGCTATATAATCGAGTACAAATAATTTTACACTAGAGTTGAACTAGCTCTATAAGCGTGTATAAATAATTTTACACTAGAGTTGACCTTGCTCTATAGGCTAGTACAAATAATTTCACACTAGAGTTGAACTAGCTCTATGGCCTAGTAAAATATTTTTACAGTAGAGTTGAACTAGCTCTATAAGCTAGTTAAAATAATTTTACCCTAGAGTTGAACTAGCTCTATAGCCTAGTACAAATAATTTTACACTAAAGTTGGACTAGCTCCATAGCCTAGTACAAATAATTTTACACTAGTGTTGAACTCGCTCTATAAGCTAGTTCAAATAATTTACACTAGAGTTGAACTCGCTCTATAAGCTAGTTCAAATAATTTACACTAGAGTTGAAGTAGCTCTATAAGCTTGTACAAATAATTTTACACTAGAGTTGAACTAGATCTATAAGCTAGTTCAAATAATTTTACACTAGTGTTGAACTAGCTCTATAAGTTTGTATAAATAATTTTACACTAGAGTTAAAGTAGCTCTATAAGCTTGTCGAAATAATTTTCCACTAGAGTTGACCTTGCTCTATAGTCTAGTTAAAATATTTTTACACTAGAGTTGAACTAGCTCTATAAGCTTGTACAAATAATATTACACTAGAGTTGAACTAGCTCTATAGCCTAGTATAATTAATTTTACACTAGAGTTGAACTAGCTCTATAGCCTATTGCAAATATTTTTACACTAGAGTTGAACTAGCTCTATAAGCTAGTTAAAATAATTTTACACTAGAGTTGAACTAGCTCTATAGCCTAGTACAAATAATTTTACACTAGAGTTGAACTAGCTCTATAAGCTTG
>NC_057808.1:144408821-144410118 GCF_018294505.1 Triticum aestivum | reverse complement strand
ACTAGAGTTGAACTAGCTCTATAAGCTAATTCAAATAATTTTACACTAGAGTTAAACTAGCTTTATAAGCTTGTACAAATAATTTTACACTAGGGTTGAACTAGCTCTATAGTCTAGTACAAATAATTTTACACTAGAGTTGAACTAGATCTGTAAGCTACTTCAAATAATTTTACACTAGAGTTGAACTAACTCTATAAGCTAGTTAAAATAATTTTACACTAGAGTTGAACTAGCTCTATAAGCGTGTACAAATAATTTTACACTAGAGTTGACCTTGCTCTATAGGCTAGTACAAATAATTTCACACTAGAGTTGAACTAGCTCTCTGGCCTAGTAAAATATTTTTACAGTAGAGTTGAACTAGCTCTATAAGCTAGTTAAAATAATTTTACCCTAGAGTCGAACTAGCTCTATAGCCTAGTAGAAATAATTTTACACTAAAGTTGGACTAGCTCCATAGCCTAGTACAAATAATTTTACACTAGAGTTGAACTAGCTCTATAAGCTTGTAAAAATAATTTTACACTATAGTTGAACTCGCTCTATAAGCTAGTTCAAATAATTTACGCTAGAGTTGAAGTAGCTCTATAAGCTTGTACAAATAATTTTACACTAGAGTTGAACTAGCTCTATAAGCTTGTAAAAATAATTTCACACTAGACTTGAACTCGCTCTACAAGCTAGTTCAAATAATGTTACACTAGAGTTAAACTAGCTCTATAAGCTTGTATAAATAATTTTCCACTAGAGTTGACCTTGCTCTAGAGTCTAGTTACAATATTTTTACACTGGAGTTGAACTAGCTCTATAAGCTTGTCCAAATAATTTTACACTAGAGTTGAACTACCTCTATAGCCTAGTATAAATAATTTTACACTAGAGTTGAACTAGCTCTATAGCCTATTACAAATATTTTTACACTAGAGTTGAACTAGCTCTATAAGCTAGTTAAAATAATTTTACACTAGAGTTGAACTAGCTCTATAGCCTAGTACAAATAATGTTACACTAGAGTTGAACTAGCTCTATAAGCTTGTACAAATAATTTTACACTAGAGTTGAACTAGCTCTATAATCTAGTACAAATAATTTTACACTAGAGTTGAACTAGCTCTATAAGCTACTTCAAATAATTTTAAACTAGAGTTGAACTAGCTCTATAAGCTAGTTCAAATAATTTTACACTAGAGTTAAACTAGCTTTATAAGCTTGTACAAATAATTTTACACTAGGGTTGAACTAGCTCTATAGTCTAGTACAAATAATTATACACTAGAGTTGAACTAGATCTGTA
>NC_057808.1:144407907-144408688 GCF_018294505.1 Triticum aestivum | reverse complement strand
AAATAATTTTACACTAGAGTTGAACTAGCTCTATAAGCTACTTCAAATAATTTTAAACTAGAGTTGAACTAGCTCTATAAGCTAGTTCAAATAATTTTACACTAGAGTTAAACTAGCTTTATAAGCTTGTACAAATAATTTTACACTAGGGTTGAACTAGCTCTATAGTCTAGTACAAATAATTTTACACTAGAGTTGAACTAGATCTGTAAGCTACTTCAAATAATTTTACACTAGAGTTGAACTAGCTCTATAAGCTAGTTCAAATAATTTTACACTAGAGTTGAACTAGCTCTATAAGCGTGTACAAATAATTTTACACTAGAGTTGAGCTGGCTCTATAGGCTAGTACAAATAATTTCACACTAGAGTTGAACTAGCTCTATGGCCTAGTAAAATATTTTTACAGTAGAGTTGAACTAGCTCTATAAGCTAGTTAAAATAATTTTACCCTAGAGTTGAACTAGCTCTATAGCCTAGTACAAATAATTTTACAGTAAAGTTGGACTAGCTCCATAGCCTAGTACAAATAATTTTACACTAGAGTTGAACTAGCTCTATAAGCTTGTAAAAATAATTTTACACTATAGTTGAACTCTCTCTATAAGCTAGTTCAAATAATTTACACTAGAGTTGAAGTAGCTCTATAAGCTTGTACAAATAATTTTACACTAGAGTTGAACTAGCTCTATAAGCTTGTAAAAATAATTTCACACTAGACTTGAACTCGCTCTACAAGCTAGTTCAAATAATTTTACACTAGTGTTGAACTAGCTCTATA
>NC_057808.1:144406881-144407897 GCF_018294505.1 Triticum aestivum | reverse complement strand
CAAATAATTTTACACTAGAGTTGAACTAGCTCTATAAGCGTGTACAAATAATTTTACACTAGAGTTGACCTTGCTCTATAGGCTAGTACAAATAATTTCACACTAGAGTTGAACTAGCTCTATGGCCTAGTAAAATATTTTTACAGTAGAGTTGAACTAGCTCTATAAGCTAGTTAAAATAATTTTACCCTAGAGTTGAACTAGCTCTATAGCCTAGTACAAATAATTTTACAGTAAAGTTGGACTAGCTCCATAGCCTAGTACAAATAATTTTACACTAGAGTTGAACTAGCTCTATAAGCTTGTAAAAATAATTTTACACTATAGTTGAACTCGCTCTATAAGCTAGTTCAAATAATTTACACTAGAGTTGAAGTAGCTCTATAATCTTGTACAAATAATTTTACACTAGAGTTGAACTAGCTCTATAAGCTTGTAAAAATAATTTCACACTAGACTTGAACTCGCTCTACAAGCTAGTTCAAATAATTTTACACTAGTGTTGAACTAGCTCTATAAGTTTGTAAAAATAATTTTACACAAGAGTTAAACTAGCTCTATAAGCTTCTATAAATAATTTCCCACTAGAGTTGACCTTGCTCTATAGTCTAGTTAAAATATTTTTACACTAGAGTTGAACTAGTTCTATAAGATTGTACAAATAATTTTACACTAGAGTTGAACTAGCTCTATAGCCTAGTACAAATAATTTTACACTGGAGTTGAACTAGCTCTATAAGCTTGTACAAATAATTTTACACTAGAGTTGAACTAGCTATATAATCCAGTACAAATAATTTTACACTAGAGTTGAACTAGCTCTATAAGCGTGTACAAATAATTTTACACTAGAGTTGACCTTGCTCTATAGGCTAGTACAAATAATTTCACACTAGAGTTGAACTAGCTCTATGGCCTAGTAAAATATTTTTACAGTAGAGTTGAACTAGCTCTATAAGCTAGTTAAAATAATTTTACCCTAGAGTTGAACTAGCTCTATAGCCTAGTACAAATAA
>NC_057808.1:144406313-144406871 GCF_018294505.1 Triticum aestivum | reverse complement strand
TTTACACTAAAGTTGGACTAGCTCCATAGCCTAGTACAAATAATTTTACACTAGAGTTGAACTAGCTCTATAAGCTTGTAAAAATAATTTTACACTATAGTTGAACTCGCTCTATAAGCTAGTTCAAATAATTTACACTAGAGTTGAAGTAGCTCTATAAGCTTGTACAAATAATTTTACACTAGAGTTGAACTAGATCTATAAGCTTGTAAAAATAATTTCACAGTAGACTTGAACTCGCTCTACAAGCTAGTTCAAATAATTTTACACTAGTGTTGAACTAGCTTTATAAGTTTGTATAAATAATTTTACACTAGAGTTAAAGTAGCTCTATAAGCTTGTCTAAATAATTTTCCACTAGAGTTGACCTTGCTCTATAGTCTAGTTAAAATATTTTTACACTAGAGTTGAACTAGCTCTATAAGCTTGTACAAATAATATTACACTAGAGTTGAACTAGCTCCATAGCCTAGTATAATTAATTTTACACTAGAGTTGAACTAGCTCTATAGCCTATTGCAAATATTTTTACACTAGAGTTGAACTAGCTCTATAAGC
>NC_057808.1:144403779-144406303 GCF_018294505.1 Triticum aestivum | reverse complement strand
GCTCTATAGGCTAGTACAAATAATTTCACACTAGAGTTGAACTAGCTCTATGGCCTAGTAAAATATTTTTACAGTAGAGTTGAACTAGCTCTATAAGCTAGTTAAAATAATTTTACCCTAGAGTTGAACTAGCTCTATAGCCTAGTACAAATAATTTTACAGTAAAGTTGGACTAGCTCCATAGCCTAGTACAAATAATTTTACACTAGAGTTGAACTAGCTCTATAAGCTTGTAAAAATAATTTTACACTATAGTTGAACTCTCTCTATAAGCTAGTTCAAATAATTTACACTAGAGTTGAAGTAGCTCTATAAGCTTGTACAAATAATTTTACACTAGAGTTGAACTAGCTCTATAAGCTTGTAAAAATAATTTCACACTAGACTTGAACTCGCTCTACAAGCTAGTTCAAATAATTTTACACTAGTGTTGAACTAGCTCTATAAGTTTGTAAAAATAATTTTACACAAGAGTTAAACTAGCTCTATATGCTTCTATAAATAATTTCCCACTAGAGTTGACCTTGCTCTATAGTCTAGTTAAAATATTTTTACACTAGAGTTGAACTAGCTCTATAAGATTGTACAAATAATTTTACACTAGAGTTGAACTAGCTCTATAGCCTAGTACAAATAATTTTACACTGGAGTTGAACTAGCTCTATAAGGTTGTACAAATAATTTTACACTAGAGTTGAACTAGCTCTATAATCCAGTACAAATAATTTTACACTAGAGTTGAACTAGCTCTATAAGTGTGTACAAATAATTTTACACTAGAGTTGACCTTGCTCTATAGGCTAGTACAAATAATTTCACACTAGAGTTGAACTAGCTCTATGGCCTAGTAAAATATTTTTACAGTAGAGTTGAACTAGCTCTATAAGCTAGTTAAAATAATTTTACCCTAGAGTTGAACTAGCTCTATAGCCTAGTACAAATAATTTTACAGTAAAGTTGGACTAGCTCCATAGCCTAGTACAAATAATTTTACACTAGAGTTGAACTAGCTCTATAAGCTTGTAAAAATAATTTTACACTATAGTTGAACTCTCTCTATAAGCTAGTTCAAATAATTTACACTAGAGTTGAAGTAGCTCTATAAGCTTGTACAAATAATTTTACACTAGAGTTGAACTAGCTCTATAAGCTTGTAAAAATAATTTCACACTAGACTTGAACTCGCTCTACAAGCTAGTTCAAATAATTTTACACTAGTGTTGAACTAGCTCTATATGTTTGTAAAAATAATTTTACACAAGAGTTAAACTAGCTCTATATGCTTCTATAAATAATTTCCCACTAGAGTTGACCTTGCTCTATAGTCTAGTTAAAATATTTTTACACTAGAGTTGAACTAGCTCTATAAGATTGTACAAATAATTTTACACTAGAGTTGAACTAGCTCTATAGCCTAGTACAAATAATTTTACACTGGAGTTGAACTAGCTCTATAAGGTTGTACAAATAATTTTACACTAGAGTTGAACTAGCTCTATAATCCAGTACAAATAATTGTACACTAGAGTTGAACTAGCTCTATAAGTGTGTACAAATAATTTTACACTAGAGTTGACCTTGCTCTATAGGCTAGTACAAATAATTTCACACAAGAGTTAAACTAGCTCTATATGCTTCTATAAATAATTTCCCACTAGAGTTGACCTTGCTCTATAGTCTAGTTAAAATATTTTTACACTAGAGTTGAACTAGCTCTATAAGATTGTACAAATAATTTTACACTAGAGTTGAACTAGCTCCATAGCCTAGTACAAATAATTTTACACTAGAGCTGAACTAGCTCTATAAGCTTGTAAAAATAATTTTACACTATAGTTGAACTCGCTCTATATGCTAGTTCAAATAATTTACACTAGAGTTGAAGTAGCTCTATAAGCTTGTAAAAATAATTTTACACTAGAGTTGAACTAGCTCTATAAGCTTGTAAAAATAATTTCACACTAGACTTGAAATCGCTCTACAAGCTAGTTCAAATAATTTTACACTCGTGTTGAACTAGCTCTATAAGTTTGTAAAAATAATTTTACACAAGAGTTAAACTAGCTCTATAAGCTTCTATAAATAATTTCCCACTAGAGTTGACCTTGCTCTATAGTCTAGTTAAAATATTTTTACACTAGAGTTGAACTAGCTCTATAAGATTGTACAAATAATTTTACACTAGAGTTGAACTAGCTCTATAGCCTAGTACAAATAATTTTACACTGGAGTTGAACTAGCTCTATAAGCTTGTACAAATAATTTTACACTAGAGTTGAACTAGCTATATAATCGAGTACAAATAATTTTACACTAGAGTTGAACTAGCTCTATAAGCGTGTACAAATAATTTTACACTAGAGTTGACCTTGCTCTATAGGCTAGTACAAATAATTTCACACTAGAGTTGAACTAGCTCTATGGCCTAGTAAAATATTTTTACAGTAGAGTTGAACTAGCTCTATAAGCTAGTTAAAATAATTTTACCCTAGAGTTGAACTAGCTCTATAGCCTAGTACAAATA
>NC_057808.1:144402550-144403679 GCF_018294505.1 Triticum aestivum | reverse complement strand
AATTTTACACTAGAGTTGAACTAGCTCTATAGACTAGTACAAATATTTTTACACTAGAGTTGAACTAGCTCTATCAGCTTGTTGAAATAATTTTACACTAGAGTTGAACTAGCTCTATAGCCTAGTACAAATAATTTTACACTAGAGTTGAACTAGCTCTATAGCCTAGTACAAATAATTTTACACTAGAGTTGAACTAGCTCTATTGCCTAGTACAAATAATTTTATACTAGATTTGAACTAGCTCTATAAGCTAGTTCAAATAATTTTACAATAGAGTTGAACTAGCTCTATAGCCTAGTACAAATAATTTTACACTAGAGTTGAACTAGCTCTATAGCCTAGTACAAATAATTGCACACTAGAGTTGAACTAGCTCTATAAGCTTGTACAAATAATTTTGCACTAGACTTGAACTAGCTCTATAAGCTAGTTCAACTAAATTTACATTGGAGTTGAACTCGCTCTAAAGCCTAGTACAAATAATTTTGCACTAGAGTTGAACTAGCTCTATAAGCTTGTACGAATAATTTTACACAAGTGTTGAAATAGCTCTATAGCCTAGTACAAATTTTTTGCAATAGAGTTGAACTAGCTCTAAAAGCTAGTTCAAATAATTTTATAGTAGAGTTGAACTAGCTCTATAGCCCAGTACAAATAATTTTACACTATAGTTAAACTAGCTCTATAGCCTAGTACAAATAATTTTACACTAGAGTTTAACTAGCTCTATAAGCTAGTTCAAATAATTTTACACTAGAGTGGAACTAGCTCTATAGCTTAGTACAAATATTTTTACACTAGAGTTGAACTAGCTCTATAAGCTTGTATTAATAATTTCACACTAGAGTTGAACTCGCTCTATAAGCTAGTTCAAATAATTTTACACTAGAGTTGAACTAGCTCTATAGCCTAGTACAAATATTTTTACACTAGAGTTTAACTAGCTCTATAGACTAGTACAAATAATTTTACACTAGAGTTGAACTAGCTCTATAGACTAGTACAAATATTTTTACACTAGAGTTGAACTAGCTCTATCAGCTTGTTGAAATAATTTTACACTAGAGTTGAACTAGCTCTATAGCCTAGTACAAATAATTTTACACTAGAGTTGAACTAGCTCTAT
>NC_057808.1:144399623-144400102 GCF_018294505.1 Triticum aestivum | reverse complement strand
AGCTTGTACAAATAATTTTGCACTAGACTTGAACTAGCTCTATAAGCTAGTTCAACTAAATTTACATTGGAGTTGAACTCGCTCTAAAGCCTAGTACAAATAATTTTGCACTAGAGTTGAACTAGCTCTATAAGCTTGTACGAATAATTTTACACAAGTGTTGAAATAGCTCTATAGCCTAGTACAAATTTTTTGCAATAGAGTTGAACTAGCTCTAAAAGCTAGTTCAAATAATTTTATAGTAGAATTGAACTAGCTCTATAGCCTAGTACAAATAATTTTACACTATAGTTAAACTAGCTCTATAGCCTAGTACAAATAATTTTACACTAGAGTTTAACTAGCTCTATAAGCTAGTTCAAATAATTTTACACTAGAGTGGAACTAGCTCTATAGCTTAGTACAAATACTTTTACACCAGAGTTGAACTAGCTCTATAAGCTTGTACTAATAATTTCACACTAGAGTTGAACTCGCTC
>NC_057808.1:144390398-144394934 GCF_018294505.1 Triticum aestivum | reverse complement strand
GCTCTATAGCCTAGTACAAATATTTTTACACTAGAGTTTAACTAGCTCTATAGACTAGTACAAATAATTTTACACTAGAGTTGAACTAGCTCTATAGACTAGTACAAATATTTTTACACTAGAGTTGAACTAGCTCTATCAGCTTGTTGAAATAATTTTACACTAGAGTTGAACTAGCTCTATATCCTAGTACAAATAATTTTACACTAGACTTGAACTAGCTCTATAGCCTAGTACAAATAATTTTACACTAGAGTTGAACTAGCTCTATTGCCTAGTACAAATAATTTTATACTAGATTTGAACTAGCTCTATAAAGCTAGTTCAAATAATTTTACACTAGAGTTGAACTAGCTCTATATCCTAGTACAAATAATTTTACACTAGAGTTGAACTAGCTCTATAGCCTAGTACAAATAATTGCACACTAGAGTTGAACTAGCTCTATAAGCTTGTACAAATAATTTTGCACTAGAGTTGCACACTAGAGCTAGTTCAACTAAATTTACACTAGAGTTGAACTCCCTCTATAGCCTAGTACAAATAATTTTACACTAGAGTTGAACTAGCTTTATATGCTTGTACGAATAATTTTACACAAGTGTTGAACTAGCTCTATAGCCTAGTACAAATTGTTTGCAATAGAGTTGAACTAGCTCTAAAAGCTAGTTCCAATAATTTTACAATAGAGTTGAACTAGGTCTATAGCCTAGTAGAAATAATTTTACACTAGAGTTAAACTAGCTCTATAGCCTAGTACAAATAATTTTACAATAGAGTTGAACTAGCTCTATAAGCTAGTTCAAATAATTTTACACTAGAGTGGAACTAGCTCTATAGCTTAGTACAAATATTTTTACACCAGAGTTGAACTAGCTCTATAAGCTTGTAAAAATAATTTCACACTAGAGATGAACTCGCTCTACAAGCTAGTTCAAATAATTTTACACTAGAATTGAACTAGCTCTACAGCCTAGTACAAATATTTTGCCACTAGAGTTTAACTAGCTCTATAGACTAGTACAAATAATTTTACACTAGAGTTGAACTAGCTCTATAGACTAGTACAAACATTTTTTACACTAGAGTTGAACTAGCTCTATCAGCTTGTTGAAATAATTTTACACTAGAGTTGAACTAGCTCTATAGCCTAGTACAAATAGTTTTACACTAGAGTTGAACTAGCTCTATAGCCTAGTACAAATAATTTTACACTAGAGTTGAACTAGCTCTATTGCCTAGTAAAAATAATTTTATACTAGATTTGAACTAGCTCTATAAGCTAGTTCAAATAAATTTACACTAGAGTTGAACTAGCTCTATAGCCTAGTACAAATAATTTTACACTAGAGTTGAACTACCTCTATAGCCTAGTACAAATAATTGCACACTAGAGTTGAACTAGCTCTATAAGCTTGTACAAATAATTTTGCACTAGAGTTGAACTAGCTCTATAAGCTAGTTCAACTAAATTTACATTGGAGTTGAACTCGCTCTAAAGCCTAGTACAAATAATTTTGCACTAGAGTTGAACTAGCTCTATAAGCTTGTACGAATAATTTTACACAAGTGTTGAACTAGCTCTATAGCCTAGTACAAATTTTTTGCAATAGAGTTGAACTAGCTCTAAAAGCTAGTTCAAATAATTTTATAGTAGAGTTGAACTAGCTCTATAGCCTAGTACAAATAATTTTACACTATAGTTAAACTAGCTCTATAGCCTAGTACAAATAATTTTGCACTAGAGTTTAACTAGCTCTATAAGCTAGTTCAAATAATTTTACACTAGAGTGGAACTAGCTCTATAGCTTAGTACAAATATTTTTACACCAGAGTTGAACTAGCTCTATAAGCTTGTATTAATAATTTCACACTAGAGTTGAACTCGCTCTATAAGCTAGTTCAAATAATTTTACACTAGAGTTGAACTAGCTCTATAGCCTAGTACAAATATTTTTACACTAGAGTTTAACTAGCTCTATAGACTAGTACAAATAATTTTACACTAGAGTTGAACTAGCTCTATAGACTAGTACAAATATTTTTACACTAGAGTTGAACTAGCTCTATCAGCTTGTTGAAATAATTTTACACTAGAGTTGAACTAGCTCTATAGCCTAGTACAAATAATTTTACACTAGAGTTGAACTAGCTCTATAGCCTAGTACAAATAATTTTACACTAGAGTTGAACTAGCTCTATTGCCTAGTACAAATAATTTTATACTAGATTTGAACTAGCTCTATAAGCTAGTTCAAATAATTTTACAATAGAGTTGAACTAGCTCTATAGCCTAGTACAAATAATTTTACACTAGAGTTGAACTACCTCTATAGCCTAGTACAAATAATTGCACACTAGAGTTGAACTAGCTCTATAAGCTTGTACAAATAATTTTGGACTAGACTTGAACTAGCTCTATAAGCTAGTTCAACTAAATTTACATTGGAGTTGAACTAGCTCTAAAGCCTAGTACAAATAATTTTGCACTAGAGTTGAACTAGCTCTATAAGCTTGTACGAATAATTTTACACAAGTGTTGAAATAGCTCTATAGCCTAGTACAAATTTTTTGCAATAGAGTTGAACTAGCTCTAAAAGCTAGTTCAAATAATTTTATAGTAGAGTTGAACTAGCTCTATAGCGCAGTACAAATAATTTTACACTATAGTTAAACTAGCTCTATAGCCTAGTACAAATAATTTTACACTAGAGTTTAACTAGCTCTATAAGCTAGTTCAAATAATTTTACACTAGAGTGGAACTAGCTCTATAGCTTAGTACAAATATTTTTACACTAGAGTTGAACTAGCTCTATAAGCTTGTATTAATAATTTCACACTAGAGTTGAACTCGCTCTATAAGCTAGTTCAAATATTTTTACACTAGAGTTGAACTAGCTCTATAAGCTTGTATTAATAATTTCACACTAGAGTTGAACTCGCTCTATAAGCTAGTTCAAATAATTTTACACTAGAGTTGAACTAGCTCTATAGCCTAGTACAAATATTTTTACACTAGAGTTTAACTAGCTCTATAGACTAGTACAAATAATTTTACACTAGAGTTGAACTAGCTCTATAGACTAGTACAAATATTTTTACACTAGAGTTGAACTAGCTCTATCAGCTTGTTGAAATAATTTTACACTAGAGTTGAACTAGCTCTATAGCCTAGTACAAATAATTTTACACTAGAGTTGAACTAGCTCTATAGCCTAGTACAAATAATTTTACACTAGAGTTGAACTAGCTCTATTGCCTAGTACAAATAATTTTATACTAGATTTGAACTAGCTCTATAAGCTAGTTCAAATAATTTTACACTAGAGTTGAACTAGCTCTATATCCTAGTACAAATAATTTTACACTAGAGTTGAACTACCTCTATAGCCTAGTACAAATAATTGCACACTAGAGTTGAACTAGCTCTATAAGCTTGTACAAATAATTTTGCACTAGACTTGAACTAGCTCTATAAGCTAGTTCAACTAAATTTACATTGGAGTTGAACTCGCTCTAAAGCCTAGTACAAATAATTTTGCACTAGAGTTGAACTAGCTCTATAAGCTTGTACGAATAATTCTACACAAGTGTTGAACTAGCTCTATAGCCTAGTACAATTTTTTTGCAATAGAGTTGAACTAGCTCTAAAAGCTAGTTCAAATAATTTTATAGTAGAGTTCAACTAGCTCTATAGCCTAGTACAAATAATTTTACACTATAGCTAAACTAGCTCTATAGCCTAGTACAAATAATTTTACACTAGAGTTGAACTAGCTCTATTGCCTAGTACAAATAATTTTATACTAGATTTGAACTAGCTCTATAAGCTAGTTCAAATAATTTTACACTAGAGTTGAACTAGCTCTATAGCCTAGTACAAATAATTTTACACTAGAGTTGAACTACCTCTATTGCCTAGTACAAATAATTGCACACTAGAGTTGAACTAGCTCTATAAGCTTGTACAAATAATTTTGCACTAGACTTGAACTTGCTCTATAAGCTAGTTCAACTAAATTTACATTGGAGTTGAACTCGCTCTAAAGCCTAGTACAAATAATTTTGCACTAGAGTTGAACTAGCTCTATAAGCTTGTACGAATAATTTTACACAAGTGTTGAACTAGCTCTATAGCCTAGTACAAATTTTTTGCAATAGAGTTGAACTAGCTCTAAAAGCTAGTTCAAATAATTTTATAGTAGAGTTCAACTAGCTCTATAGCCTAGTACAAATAATTTTACACTATAGTTAAACTAGCTCTATAGCCTAGTACAAATAATTTTACACTAGAGTTTAACTAGCTCTATAGCTAGCTCAAATAATTTTACACTAGAGTGGAACTAGCTCTATAGCGTAGTACAAATATTTTTACACTAGAGTTGAACTAGCTCTATAAGCTTGTATTAATAATTTCACACTAGAGTTGAACTCGCTCTATAAGCTAGTTCAAATAATTTTACACTAGAGTTGAACTAGCTCTATAGCCTAGTACAAATATTTTTACACTAGAGTTTAACTAGCTCTATAGACTA
>NC_057808.1:144389161-144390281 GCF_018294505.1 Triticum aestivum | reverse complement strand
CTAGAGTTGAACTAGCTCTATAGACTAGTACAAATATTTTTACACTAGAGTTGAACTAGCTCTATCAGCTTGTTGAAATAATTTTACACTAGAGTTGAACTAGCTCTATAGCCTAGTACAAATAATTTTACACTAGAGTTGAACTAGCTCTATAGCCTAGTACAAATAATTTTACACTAGAGTTGAACTAGTTCTATTGCCTAGTACAAATAATTTTATACTAGATTTGAACTAGCTCTATAAGCTAGTTCAAATAATTTTACACTAGAGTTGAACTAGCTCTATAGCCTAGTACAAATAATTTTACAATAGAGTTGAACTACCTCTATAGCCTAGTACAAATAATAGCACACTAGAGTTGAACTAGCTCTATATGCTTGTACAAATAATTTTGCAATAGACTTGAACTAGCTCTATAAGCTAGTTCAACTAAATTTACACTGGAGTTGAACTCGCTCTATAGCCTAGTACAAATAATTTTACACTAGAGTTGAACTAGCTCTATAAGCTTGTACGAATAATTTTACACAAGTGTTGAACTAGCTCTATAGCCTACTACAATTTTTTTGCAATAGAGTTGAACTAGCTCAAAAAGCTAGTTCAAATAATTTTACAGTAGAGTTGAACTAGGTCTATAGCCTAGTACAAATGATTTTACACTAGAGTTAAACTAGCTCTATAGCCTAGTACAAATAATTTTACACTAGAGTTGAACTAGCTCTATAAGCTAGTTCAAATAATTTTACACTAGAGTGGAACTAGCTCTATAGCTTAGTACAAATATTTTTACACTAGAGTTGAACTAGCTCTATAAGCTTGTAAAAATAATTTCACACTAGAGTTGAACTCGCTCTATAAGCTAGTTCAAATAATTTTACACTAGAGTTGAACTAGCTCTATAGCCTAGTACAAATATTTTTACACTAGAGTTTAACTAGCTCTATAGACTAGTACAAATAATTTTACACTAGAGTTGAACTAGCTCTATAGACTAGTATCAATATTTTTACACTAGAGTTGAACTAGCTCTATCAGCTTGTTGAAATAATTTTACACTAGAGTTGAACTAGCTCTATAGCCTAATACAAATAATTTTACACTAGAGTTGAACTAGCTCTAT
>NC_057808.1:144388814-144389125 GCF_018294505.1 Triticum aestivum | reverse complement strand
GAACTAGCTCTAAAAGCTAGTTCAAATAATTTTATAGTAGAGTTCAACTAGCTCTATAGCCTAGTACAAATAATTTTACACTATAGTTAAACTAGCTCTATAGCCTAGTACAAATAATTTTACACTAGAGTTTAACTAGCTCTATAGCTAGCTCAAATAATTTTACACTAGAGTGGAACTAGCTCTATAGCTTAGTACAAATATTTTTACACTAGAGTTGAACTAGCTCTATAAGCTTGTATTAATAATTTCACACTAGAGTTGAACTCGCTCTATAAGCTAGTTCAAATAATTTTACACTAGAGTTGAAC
>NC_057808.1:144387315-144388478 GCF_018294505.1 Triticum aestivum | reverse complement strand
TGAACTAGCTCTATAGCCTAGTTCAAATAATTTTACACTAGAGTTGAACTAGCTCTATAGCCTAGTACAAATAATTTTACACTAGAGTGGAACTAGCTCTATTGCCTAGTAAAAATAATTTTACACTAGAGTTGAACTAGCTCTATTGCCTAGTACAAATAAATTTATACTAGATTTGAACTTGCTCTATAAGCTAGTTCAAATAATTTTACACTAGAGTTGAACTAGCTCTATGGCCTAGTACAAATAATTTTACACTAGAGTTGAACTAGCTCTATAGCCTAGTACAAATAATTGCACACTAGAGTTGAAGTAGCTCTATAAGCTTGTACAAATAATTTTGCACTAGAGTTGAACTAGCTCTATAAGCTAGTTCAACTAAATTTAGAGTAAAGTTGAACTCGCTCTATAGCCTAGTACAAATATTTTTACACTAGAGTTGAACTAGCTCTATAAGCTTGTACGAATAATTTTACACAAGTTTTGAACTTCTCTATAGCCTAGTACAAATTTTTTGCAATAGAGTTGAACTAGCTCTAAAAGCTAGTTCAAATAATTTTATAGTAGAGTTGAACTAGCTCTATAGCCTAGTACAAATAATTTTACACTAGACTTAAACTAGCTCTATAGCCTAGTACAAATAATTTTACACTAGAGTTGAACTAGCTCTATAAGCTAGTTCAAATAATTTTAAACTAGAGTGGAACTAGCTCTATAGCTTAGTACAAATATTTTTACACTAGAGTTGAACTAACTCTATAAGCTTGTAAAAATAATTTCACAGTAGAGTTGAACTCGCTCTATAAGCTAGTTCAAATAATTTTACACTAGAGTTGAACTAGCTCTATAGCCTAGTACAAATATTTTTACACTAGAGTTTAACTAGCTCTATAGACTAGTACAAATAATTTCACACTAGAGTTGAACTAGCTCTATAGACTAGTACAAATATTTTTACACTAGAGTTGAACTAGCTCTATCAGCTTGTTGAAATAATTTTACACTAGAGTTGAACTAGCTCTATATCGTAGTACAAATAATTTTACACTAGAGTTGAACTAGCTCTATTGCCTAGTACAAATAATTTTATACTAGATTTGAACTAGCTCTATAAGCTAGTTCAAATAATTTTACACTAGAGTTGAACTAGCTCTATAGCCTAG
>NC_057808.1:144385095-144387141 GCF_018294505.1 Triticum aestivum | reverse complement strand
TTGAACTAGCTCTATTGCCTAGTACAAATAATTTTACACTAGAGTTGAACTAGCTCTATTGCCTAGTACAAATAATTTTATACTAGATTTCAAATAGCTCTGTAAGCTAGTTCAAATAATTTTACACTAGAGTTGAACTAGCTCTATAGCCTAGTACAAATAATTTTACACTAGAGTTGAACTACCTCTATAGCCTAGTACAAATAATTGCACACTAGAGTTGAACTAGCTCTATAAGCTTGTACAAATAATTTTGCACTAGACTTGAACTAGCTCTATAAGCTAGTTCAACTAAATTTACACTGGAGTTGAACTCGCTCTATAGTCTAGTACAAATAATTTTACACTAGAGTTGAACTAGCTCTATAAGCTTGTACGAATAATTTTACACAAGTGTTGAACTAGCTCTATAGCCTACTACAATTTTTTTGCAATAGAGTTGAACTAGCTCTAAAAGCTAGTTCAAATAATTTTACACTAGAGTTGAACTATCTCTATAGCCTAATACAAATGATTTTACACTAGAGTTAAACTAGCTCTATAGCCTAGTAGAAATAATTTTACACTAGAGTTGAACTAGCTCTATAAGCTAGTTCAAATAATTTTACACTAGAGTGGAACTAGCTCTATAGCTTAGTACAAATATTTTTACACTAGAGTTGAACTAGCTCTATAAGCTTGTAAAAATAATTTCACACTAGAGTTGAACTCGCTCTATAAGCTAGTTCAAATAATTTTACACTAGAGTTGAACTAGCTCTATAGCCTAGTACAAATATTTTTACACTAGAGTTTAACTAGCTTTATAGACTAGTACAAATAATTTTACACTAGAGTTGAACTAGCTCTATAGACTAGTATAAATATTTTTACACTAGAGTCGAACTAGCTCTATCAGCTTGTTGAAATAATTTTACACTAGAGTTGAACTAGCTCTATAGCCCAATACAAATAATTTTACACTAGAGTTGAACTAGCTCTATAGCCTAGTACAAATAATTTTACAATAGAGTTGAACTAGCTCTATTGCCTAGTACAAATAATTTTATACTAGAGTTGAACTAGCTCTATAAGCTAGTTCAAATAATTTTACACTAGAGTTGAACTAGCTCTATAGCCTAGTACAAATAATTTTACACTAGAGTTGAACTAGCTCTATTGCCCAGTACAGATAAATTTATACTAGATTTGAACTAGCTCTATAAGCTAGTTCAAATAATTTTACACTAGAGTTGAACTAGCTCTATAGCCTAGTACGAATAATTTTACACTATAGTTGAACTAGCTCTATAGCCTAGTACAAATAATTGCACACTAGAGTTGAACTAGCTCCATATGCTTGTACAAATAATTTTGCACTAGAGTTGAACTAGCTCTATAAGCTAGTTCAACTAAATTTACGGTAGAGTTGAACTCGCTCTATAGCCTAGTACAAATATTTTTACACTAGAGTTGAACTAGCTCTATAAGCTTGTACGAATAATTTTACACAAGTGTTGAACTTCTCTATAGCCTAGTACAAATTTTTTGCAATAGAGTTGAACTAGCTCTAAAAGCTAGTTCAAATAATTTTACAGTAGAGTTGAACTAGCTCTATAGCCTAGTACAAATAATTTTACACTAGACTTAAACTAGCTCTATAGCCTAGTACAAATAATTTTACACTAGAGTTGAACTAGCTCTATAAGCTAGTTCAAATAATTTTACACTAGAGTGGAACTAGCTCTATAGCTTAGTGCAAATATTTTTACACTAGAGTTGAACTAGCTCTATAAGCTTGTAAAAATAATTTCACACTAGAGTTGAACTCGCTCTATAAGCTAGTTCAAATAATTTTACACTAGAGTGGAACTAGCTCTATAGCTTAGTACAAATATTTTTACACTAGAGTTGAACTAGCTCTATAAGCTTGTAAAAATAATTTCACACTAGAGTTGAACTAGCTCTATAAGCTAGTACAAATATTTTTACACTAGAGTTTAACTAGCTCTATAGACTAGTACAAATAATTTTACACTAGAGTTGAACTAGCTCTATAGACTAGTAC
>NC_057808.1:144383984-144384964 GCF_018294505.1 Triticum aestivum | reverse complement strand
CTAGCTCTATAGCCCAATACAAATAATTTTACGCTAGAGTTGAACTAGCTCTATAGCCTAGTACAAATAATTTTACAATAGAGTTGAACTAGCTCTATTGCCTAGTACAAATAATTTTATACTAGAGTTGAACTAGCTCTATAAGCTAGTTCAAATAATTTTACACTTAGAGTTGAACTAGCTCTATAGCCTAGTACAAATAATTTTACACTAGAGTTGAACTAGCTCTATAGCCTAGTACAAATAATTTTACACTAGAGTTGAACTAGCTCTATTGCCCAGTACAAATAAATTTATACTAGATTTGAACTAGCTCTATAAGCTAGTTCAAATAATTTTACACTAGAGTTGAACTAGCTCTATAGCCTAGTACGAATAATTTTACACTATAGTTGAACTAGCTCTATAGCCTAGTACAAATAATTGCACACTAGAGTTGAACTAGCTCCATATGCTTGTACAAATAATTTTGCACTAGAGTTGAACTAGCTCTATAAGCTAGTTCAACTAAATTTACGGTAGAGTTGAACTCGCTCTATAGCCTAGTACAAATAATTTTACACTAGAGTTGAACTAGCTCTATAAGCTTGTACGAATAATTTTACACAAGTGTTGAACTTCTCTATAGCCTAGTACAATTTTTTTGCAATAGAGTTGAACTAGCTCTAAAAGCTAGTTCAAATAATTTTACAGTAGAGTTGAACTAGCTCTATAGCCTAGTACAAATAATTTTACACTAGACTTAAACTAGCTCTATAGCCTAGTACAAATAATTTTACACTAGAGTTGAACTAGCTCTATAAGCTAGTTCAAATAATTTTACACTAGAGTGGAACTAGCTCTATAGCTTAGTACAAATATTTTTACACTAGAGTTGAACTAGCTCTATAAGCTTGTAAAAATAATTTCACACTAGAGTTGAACTAGCTCTATAAGCTAGTACAAATAATTTTACACTAGAGTTGAACTAGCTCTATCAG
>NC_057808.1:144383010-144383974 GCF_018294505.1 Triticum aestivum | reverse complement strand
ATAATTTTACACTAGAGTTGAACTAGCTCTATAGCCTAGTACAAATAATTTTACACTAGAGTTGAACTAGCTCTATTGCCCAGTACAGATAAATTTATACTAGATTTGAACTAGCTCTATAAGCTAGTTCAAATAATTTTACACTAGAGTTGAACTAGCTCTATAGCCTAGTACGAATAATTTTACACTATAGTTGAACTAGCTCTATAGCCTAGTACAAATAATTGCACACTAGAGTTGAACTAGCTCCATATGCTTGTACAAATAATTTTGCACTAGAGTTGAACTAGCTCTATAAGCTAGTTCAACTAAATTTACGGTAGAGTTGAACTCGCTCTATAGCCTAGTACAAATATTTTTACACTAGAGTTGAACTAGCTCTATAAGCTTGTACGAATAATTTTACACAAGTGTTGAACTTCTCTATAGCCTAGTACAAATTTTTTGCAATAGAGTTGAACTAGCTCTAAAAGCTAGTTCAAATAATTTTACAGTAGAGTTGAACTAGCTCTATAGCCTAGTACAAATAATTTTACACTAGACTTAAACTAGCTCTATAGCCTAGTACAAATAATTTTACACTAGAGTTGAACTAGCTCTATAAGCTAGTTCAAATAATTTTACACTAGAGTGGAACTAGCTCTATAGCTTAGTGCAAATATTTTTACACTAGAGTTGAACTAGCTCTATAAGCTTGTAAAAATAATTTCACACTAGAGTTGAACTCGCTCTATAAGCTAGTTCAAATAATTTTACACTAGAGTGGAACTAGCTCTATAGCTTAGTACAAATATTTTTACACTAGAGTTGAACTAGCTCTATAAGCTTGTAAAAATAATTTCACACTAGAGTTGAACTAGCTCTATAAGCTAGTACAAATATTTTTACACTAGAGTTTAACTAGCTCTATAGACTAGTACAAATAATTTTACACTAGAGTTGAACTAGCTCTATAGACTAGTAC
>NC_057808.1:144381839-144383000 GCF_018294505.1 Triticum aestivum | reverse complement strand
CTACCTGTATAAGCTAGTTCAAATAATTTTACACTAGAGTTGAACTAGCTCTCTAGCCTACTACGAATATATTTACACTAGAGTTTAACTAGCTCTATAGCCTAGTACAAATAATTTTACACTAGAGTTGAACTAGCTCTATAGACTAGTATCAATATTTTTACACTAGAGTTGAACTAGCTCTATCAGCTTGTTGAAATAATTTTACAGTAGAGTTGAACTAGCTCTATAGCCTAGTACAAATAATTTTACACTAGAGTTGAACTAGCTCTATAGCCTAGTACAAATAATTTTACACTAGAGTTGAACTAGCTCTATTGCCTAGTACAAATAATTTTATACTAGATTTGAACTAGCTCTATAAGCTAGTTCAAATAATTTTACACTAGAGTTGAACTAGCTCTATAGCCTAGTACAAATAATTTTACACTAGAGTTGAACTACCTCTATAGCCTAGTACAAATAATTGCACACTAGAGTTGAACTAGCTCTATAAGCTTGTACAAATAATTTTGCACTAGACTTGAACTAGCTCTATAAGCTAGTTCAACTAAATTTACACTGGAGTTGAACTCGCTCTATAGCCTAGTACAAATAATTTTACACTAGAGTTGAACTAGCTCTATAAGCTTGTACGAATATTTTTAGACAAGTGTTGAACTAGCTCTATAGCCTACTACAATTTTTTTGCAATAGAGTTGAACTAGCTCTGAAAGCTAGTTCAAATAATTTTACAGTAGAGTTGAACTAGCTCTATAGCCTAATACAAATGATTTTACACTAGAGTTAAACTAGCTCTATAGCCTAGTACAAATAATTTTAGACTAGAGTTGAACTAGCTCTATAAGCTAGTTCAAATAATTTTACACTAGAGTGGAACTAGCTCTATAGCTTAGTACAAATATTTTTACACTAGAGTTGAACTAGCTCTATAAGCTTGTAAAAATAATTTCACACTAGAGTTGAACTCGCTCTATAAGCTAGTTCAAATAATTTTACACTAGAGTTGAACTAGCTCTATAGCCTAGTACAAATATTTTTACACTAGAGTTTAACTAGCTCTATAGACTAGTACAAATAATTTTACACTAGAGTTGAACTAGCTCTATAGACTAGTATCAATATTTTTACACTAGAGTTGAACTAGCTCTATCAGCCTGT
>NC_057808.1:144380502-144380871 GCF_018294505.1 Triticum aestivum | reverse complement strand
GCCTAGTACAAATAATTTTACACTAGAGTTGAACTAGCTCTATTGCCTAGTACAAATAATTTTATACTAGAGTTGAACTAGCTCTATAAGCTAGTTCAAATAATTTTACACTAGAGTTGAACTAGCTCTATAGCCTAGTACAAATAATTTTACACTAGAGTTGAACTAGCTCTATAGCCTAGTACAAATAATTTTACACTAGAGCTGAACTAGCTCTATTGCCTAGTACAAATAAATTTATACTAGATTTGAACTAGCTCTATAAGCTAGTTTAAATAATTTTACACTAGAGTTGAACTAGCTCTATAGCCTAGTACGAATAATTTTACACTATAATTAAACTAGCTCTATAGCCTAGTACAAATAATT
>NC_057808.1:144378519-144379765 GCF_018294505.1 Triticum aestivum | reverse complement strand
ATATTTTTACACTAGAGTTGAACTAGCTCTATCAGCTTGTTGAAATAATTTTACACTAGAGTTGAACTAGCTCTATAGCCTAATACAAATAATTTTACACTAGAGTTGAACTAGCTCTATTGCCTAGTACAAATAATTTTACACTAGAGTTGAACTAGCTCTATTGCCTAGTACAAATAATTTTATACTAGGGTTGAACTAGCTCTATTGCCTAGTACAAATAATTTTACACTAGAGTTGAACTAGCTCTATAGCCTAGTACAAATAATTTTACACTAGAGCTGAACTAGCTCTATTGCCTAGTACAAATAAATTTATACTAGATTTGAACTAGCTCTATAAGCTAGTTTAAATAATTTTACACTAGAGTTGAACTAGCTCTATAGCCTAGTACGAATAATTTTACACTATAATTAAACTAGCTCTATAGCCTAGTACAAATAATTGCACACTAGAGTTGAACTAGCTCTATAAGCTTGTACAAGTAATTTTGCACTAGAGTTGAACTAGCTCTATAAGCTAGTTCAACTAAATTTACGGTAGAGTTGAACTAGCTCTATAAGCTTGTACGAATAATTTAACACAAGTGTTGAACTTCTCTATAGCCTAGTACAAATTTTTTGCAATAGAGTTGAACTAGCTCTAAAAGCTAGTTCAAATAATTTTACAGTAGAGTTGAACTAGCTCTATAGCCTAGTACAAATAATTTTACACTAGACTTAAACTAGCTCTATAGCCTAGTACAAATAATTTTACACTAGAGTTGAACTAGCTCTATAAGCTAGTTCAAATAATTTTACACTAGAGTGGAACTAGCTCTATAGCTTAGTACAAATATTTTTACACTAGAGTTGAACTAGCTCTATGAGCTTGTAAAAATAATTTCACACTAGAGTTGAACTCGCTCTATAAGCTAGTTCAAATAATTTTACACTAGAGTTGAACTAGCTCTATAGCCTAGTACAAATATTTTTACACTAGAGTTTAACTAGCTCTATAGACTAGTACAAATAATTTTACACTAGAGTTGAACTAGCTCTATAGACTAGTATCAATATTTTTACACTAGAGTTGAACTAGCTCTATCAGCTTGTTGAAATAATTTTACACTAGAGTTGAACTAGCTCTATAGCCTAATACAAATAATTTTACACTAGAGTTGAACTAGCTCTATAGCCTAGTACAAATAATTTTACACTAGAGTTGAACTAGCTCTATTGCCTAGTACAAATAATTTTACACTAGA
>NC_057808.1:144376886-144378421 GCF_018294505.1 Triticum aestivum | reverse complement strand
ACTAGCTCTATAGACTAGTACAAATAATTTTACACTAGAGTTGAACTAGCTCTATAGACTAGTACAAATATTTTTACAGTAGAGTTGAACTAGCTCTATCAGCTTGTTGAAATAATTTTACACTAGAGTTGAACTTGCTCTATAGCCTAGTACAAATAATTTTACACTAGAGTTGAACTAGCTCCATAGCCTAGTACAAAAAAATTTACACTAGAGTTGAACTAGCTCTATTGCCTAGTACAAATAATTTTATACTAGATTTGAAGTAGCTCTATAAGCTAGTTCAAATAATTTTACACTAGAGTTGAACTAGCTCTATAGCCTAGTACAAATAATTTTACACTAGAGTTGAACTACCTCTATAGCCTAGTACAAATAATTGCACACTAGAGTTCAACTAGCTCTATAAGCTTGTACAAATAATTTTGCACTAGACTTGAACTAGCTCTATAAGCTAGTTCAACTAAATTTACACTGGAGTTGAACTCGCTATATAGCCTAGTACAAATAATTTTACACTAGAGTTGAACTAGCTCTATAAGCTTGTACGAATAATTTTACACAAGTGTTGAACTAGCTCTATAGCCTACTACAATTTTTTTGCAATAGAGTTGAACTAGCTCTAAAAGTTAGTTCAAATAATTTTACAGTAGAGTTGAACTAGCTCTATAGCCTAATACAAATTATTTTACACTAGAGTTAAACTAGCTCTATAGCCTAGTACAAATAATTTTACACTAGAGTTTAACTAGCTCTATAAGCTAGTTCAAATAATTTTACACTAGAGTTGAACTAGCTCTATAGACTAGTACAAATATTTTTACAGTAGAGTTGAACTAGCTCTATCAGCTTGTTGAAATAATTTTACACTAGAGTTGAACTAGCTCTATAGCCTAGTACAAATAATTTTACACTAGAGTTGAACTAGCTCCATAGCCTAGTACAAAAAAATTTACACTAGAGTTGAACTAGCTCTATTGCCTAGTACAAATAATTTTATACTAGATTTGAAGTAGCTCTATAAGCTAGTTCAAATAATTTTACACTAGAGTTGAACTAGCTCTATAGCCTAGTACAAATAATTTTACACTACAGTTGAACTACCTCTATAGCCTAGTACAAATAATTGCACACTAGAGTTCAACTAGCTCTATAAGCTTGTACAAATAATTTTGCACTAGACTTGAACTAGCTCTATAAGCTAGTTCAACTAAATTTACACTGGAGTTGAACTCGCTATATAGCCTAGTACAAATAATTTTACACTAGAGTTGAACTAGCTCTATAAGCTTGTACGAATAATTTTACACAAGTGTTGAACTAGCTCTATAGCCTACTACAATTTTTTTGCAATAGAGTTGAACTAGCTCTAAAAGTTAGTTCAAATAATTTTACAGTAGAGTTGAACTAGCTCTATAGCCTAATACAAATTATTTTACACTAGAGTTAAACTAGCTCTATAGCCTAGTACAAATAATTTTACACTAGAGTTTAACTAGCTCTATAAGCTAGTTCAAATAATTTTACACTAGAGT
>NC_057808.1:144370552-144371690 GCF_018294505.1 Triticum aestivum | reverse complement strand
AGTACAAATAATTTTACACTAGAGTTGAACTAGCTCTATAGACTAGTACAAATATTTTTACAGTAGAGTTGAACTAGCTCTATCAGCTTGTTGAAATAATTTTACACTAGAGTTGAACTAGCTCTATAGCATAGTACAAATAATTTTACACTAGAGTTGAACTAGCTCCATAGCCTAGTACAAAAATTTTTACACTAGAGTTGAACTAGCTCTATTGCCTAGTACAACTAATTTTATACTAGATTTGAAGTAGCTCTATAAGCTAGATCAAATAATTTTACACTAGAGTTGAACTAGCTCTATAGCCTAGTACAAATAATTTTACACTAGAGTTGAACTACCTCTATAGCCTAGTACAAATAATTGCACACTAGAGTTCAACTAGCTCTATAAGCTTGTACAAATAATTTTGCACTAGACTTGAACTAGCTCTATAAGCTAGTTCAACTAAATTTACACTGGAGTTGAACTCGCTATATAGCCTAGTACAAATAATTTTACACTAGAGTTGAACTAGCTCTATAAGCTTGTACGAATAATTTTACACAAGTGTTGAACTAGCTCTATAGCCTACTACAATTTTTTTGCAATAGAGTTGAACTAGCTCTAAAAGTTAGTTCAAATAATTTTACAGTAGAGTTGAACTAGCTCTATAGCCTAATACAAATTATTTTACACTAGAGTTAAACTAGCTCTATAGCCTAGTACAAATAATTTTACACTAGAGTTTAACTAGCTCTATAAGCTAGTTCAAATAATTTTACACTAGAGTGGAACTAGCTCTATAGCTTAGTACAAATATTTTTACACTAGAGTTGAACTAGCTCTATAAGCTTGTAAAAATAATTTCACACTAGAGTTGAACTCGCTCTATAAGCTAGTTCAAATAATTTTACACTAGAGTTGAACTAGCTCTATAGCCTAGTACAAATATTTTTACACTAGAGTTTAACTAGCTCTATAGACTAGTACAAATAATTTTACACTAGAGTTGAACTAGCTCTATAGACTAGTATCAATATTTTTACACTAGAGTTGAACTAGCTCTATCAGCTTGTTGAAATAATTTTACACTAGAGTTGAACTAGCTCTATAGCCTAATACAAATAATTTTACACTAGAGTTGAACTAGCTCTAT
>NC_057808.1:144367303-144369373 GCF_018294505.1 Triticum aestivum | reverse complement strand
CTTGTTGAAATAATTTTACACTAGAGTTGAACTAGCTCTATAGCCTAGTACAAATAATTTTACACTAGAGTTGAACTAGCTCTATAGCCTAGTACAAAAATTTTTACACTAGAGTTGAACTAGCTCTATTGCCTAGTACAAATAATTTTATACTAGATTTGAACTAGCTCTATAAGCTAGTTCAGATAATCTTACACTAGAGTTGAACTAGCTCTATAGCCTAGTACAAATAATTTTACACTAGAGTTGAACTACCTCTATAGCCTAGTACAAATAATTGCACACTAGAGTTGAACTAGCTCTATAAGCTTGTACAAATAATTTTGCACTAGACTTGAACTAGCTCTATAAGCTAGTTCAACTAAATTTACACTGGAGTTGAACTCGCTATATATCCTAGTACAAATAATTTTACACTAGAGTTGAACTAGCTCTATAAGCTTGTACGAATAATTTTACACAAGTGTTGAACTAGCTCTATAGCCTACTACAATTTTTTTGCAATAGAGTTGAACTAGCTCTAAAAGCTAGTTCAAATAATTTTACAGCAGAGTTGAACTAGCTCTATAGCCTAATACAAATTATTTTACACTAGAGTTAAACTAGCTCTATAGCCTAGTACAAATAATTTTACACTAGAGTTGAACTAGCTCTATAAGCTAGTTCAAATAATTTTACACTAGAGTGGAACTAGCTCTATAGCTTAGTACAAATATTTTTACACTAGAGTTGAACTAGCTCTATAAGCTTGTAAAAATAATTTCACACTAGAGTTGAACTCGCTCTATAAGCTAGTTCAAATAATTTTACACTAGAGTTGAACTAGCTCTATAGCCTAGTACAAATATTTTTACACTAGAGTTTAACTAGCTCTATAGACTAGTACAAATAATTTTACACTAGAGTTGAACTAGCTCTATAGACTAGTATCAATATTTTTACACTAGAGTTGAACTAGCTCTATCAGCTTGTTGAAATAATTTTACACTAGAGTTGAACTAGCTCTATAGCCTAATACAAATAATTTTACACTAGAGTTGAACTAGCTCTATTGCCTAGTACAAATAATTTTACACTAGAGTTGAACTAGCTCTATTGCCTAGTACAAATAATTTTATACTAGAGTTGAACTAGCTCTATAAGCTAGTTCAAATAATTTTACACTAGAGTTGAACTAGCTCTATAGCCTAGTACAAATAATTTTACACTAGAGTTGAACTAGCTCTATAGCCTAGTACAAATAATTTTACACTAGAGCTGAACTAGCTCTATTGCCTAGTACAAATAAATTTATACTAGATTTGAACTAGCTCTATAAGCTAGTTCAAATAATTTTACAGTAGAGTTGAAATAGCTCTATAGCCTAGTACGAATAATTTTACACTATAATTAAACTAGCTCTATAGCCTAGTACAAATAATTGCACACTAGAGTTGAACTAGCTCTATAAGCTTGTACAAATAATTTTGCACTAGAGTTGAACTAGCTCTATAAGCTAGTTCAACTAAATTTACGGTAGAGTTGAACTCGCTCTATAGCCTAGTACAATTATTTTTACACTAGAGTTGAACTAGCTCTATAAGCTTCTACGAATAATTTAACACAAGTGTTGAACTTCTCTATAGCCTAGTACAAATTTTTTGCAATAGAGTTGAACTAGCTCTAAAAGCTAGTTCAAATAATTTTACAGTAGAGTTGAACTAGCTCTATAGCCTAGTACAAATAATTTTACACTAGACTTAAACTAGCTCTATAGCCTAGTACAAATAATTTTACACTAGAGTTGAACTAGCTCTATAAGCTAGTTCAAATAATTTTACACTAGAGTGGAACTAGCTCTATAGCTTAGTACAAATATTTTTACACTAGAGTTGAACTAGCTCTATAAGCTTGTAAAAATAATTTCACACTAGAGTTGAACTCGCTCTATAAGCTAGTTCAAATAATTTTACACTAGAGTTGAACTAGCTCTATAGCCTAGTACAAATATTTTTACACTAGAGTTTAACTAGCTCTATAGACTAGTACAAATAATTTTACACTAGAGTTGAACTAGCTCTATAGACTAGT
>NC_057808.1:144364530-144366202 GCF_018294505.1 Triticum aestivum | reverse complement strand
TAGCTCTATAGCCTAGTACAGATAATTTTACACTAGAGTTGAACTAGCTCTATAAGCTTGTACAAATAATGTTGCACTAGACTTGAACTAGCTCTATAAGCTAGTTCACCTAATTTACACTGGAGATGAACTCGCTCTATAGCCTAGTACAAATAATTTTACACTAGAGTTGAACTAGCTCTATAAGCTTGTACGAATAATTTTACACAATTCTTGAACTAGCTCTATAGCCTACTACAATTTTTTTGCAATAGAGTTGAACTAGCTCTAAAAGCTAGTTCAAATAATTTTACAGTAGAGTTGAACTAGCTCTATAGCCTAATACAAATGATTTTACACTAGAGTTAAACTAGCTCTATAGCCTAGTACAAATAATTTTACACTAGAGTTGAACTAGCTCTATAAGCTAGTTCAAATAATTTTACACTAGAGTGGAACTAGCTCTATAGCTTAGTACAAATATTTTTACACTAGAGTTGAACTAGCTCTATAAGCTTGTAAAAATAATTTCACACTAGAGTTGAACTCGCTCTATAAGCTAGTTCAAATAATTTTACACTAGAGTTGAACTAGCTCTATAGCCTAGTACAAATATTTTTACACTAGAGTTTAACTAGCTCTATAGACTAGTACAAATAATTTTACACTAGAGTTGAACTAGCTCTATAGACTAGTATCAATATTTTTACACTAGAGTTGAACTAGCTCTATCAGCTTGTTGAAATAATTTTACACTAGAGTTGAACTAGCTCTATAGCCTAATACAAATAATTTTACACTAGAGTTGAACTAGCTCTATAGCCTAGTACAAATAATTTTACACTAGAGTTGAACTAGCTCTATTGCCTAGTACAAATAATTTTACACTAGATTTGAACTAGCTCTATAAGCTGGTTCAAATAATTTTACACTAGAGTTGAACTAGCTCTATAGCCTAGTACAAATAATTTTACACTAGAGCTGAACTAGCTCTATTGCCTAGTACAAATAAATTTATACTAGATTTGAACTAGCTCTATAAGCTAGTTCAAATAATTTTACACTAGAGTTGAACTAGCTCTATAGTCTAGTACGAATAATTTTACACTATAATTAAACTAGCTCTATAGCCTAGTACAAATAATTGCACACTAGAGTTGAACTAGCTCTATAAGCTTGTACAAATAATTTTGAACTAGAGTTGAACTAGCTCTATAAGCTAGTTCAACTAAATTTACGGTAGAGTTGAACTCGCTCTATAGCCTAGTACAAATATTTTTACACTAGAGTTGAACTAGCTCTATAAGCTTGTACGAATAATTTAACACAAGTGTTGAACTTCTCTATAGCCTAGTACAATTTTTTTGCAATAGAGTTGAACTAGCTCTAAAAGCTAGTTCAAATAATTTTACAGTAGAGTTGAACTAGCTCTATAGCCTAGTACAAATAATTTTACACTAGACTTAAACTAGCTCTATAGCCTAGTACAAATAATTTTACACTAGAGTTGAACTAGCTCTATAAGCTAGTTCAAATAATTTTACACTAGAGTGGAACTAGCTCTATAGCTTAGTACAAATATTTTTACACTAGAGTTGAACTAGCTCTATAAGCTTGTAAAAATAATTTCACACTAGAGTTGAACTCGCTCTATAAGCTAGTTCAAATAATTTTACACTAGAGTTGAACTAGC
>NC_057808.1:144363225-144364520 GCF_018294505.1 Triticum aestivum | reverse complement strand
ACTAGCTCTATAGCCTAGTACAAATAATTTTACACTAGAGTTGAACTAGCTCTATAGCCTAGTACAAATAATTTTACACTAGAGCTGAACTAGCTCTATTGCCTAGTACAAATAAATTCATACTAGATTTGAACTAGCTCTATAAGCTAGTATAAATAATTTTACACTAGAGTTGAACTAGCTCTATAGCGTAGTACGAATAATTTTACACTATAATTAAACTAGCTCTATAGCCTAGTACAAATAATTGCACACTAGAGTTGAACTACCTCTATAGCCTAGTACAAATAATTGCACACTAGAGTTGAACTAGCTCTATAAGCTTGTACAACTAATTTTGCACTAGACTTGAACTAGCTCTATAAGCTAGTTCAACTAAATTTACACTGGAGTTGAACTCGCTATATAGCCTAGTACAAATAATTTTACACTAGAGTTGAACTAGCTCTATAAGCTTGTACGAATAATTTTACACAAGTGTTGAACTAGCTCTATAGCCTACTACAATTTTTTTGCAATAGAGTTGAACTAGCTCTAAAAGCTAGTTCAAAGAATTTTATAGCAGAGTTGAACTAGCTCTATAGCCTAATACAAATGATTTTACACTAGAGTTAAACTAGCTCTATAGCCTAGTACAAATAATTTTAGACTAGAGTTGAACTAGCTCTATAGCTTAGTACAAATATTTTTACACTAGAGTTGAACTAGCTCTATAAGCTTGTAAAAATAATTTCACACTAGAGTTGAACTCGCTCTATAAGCTAGTTCAAATAATTTTACACTAGAGTTGAACTAGCTCTATAGCCTAGTACAAATATTTTTACACTAGAGTTTAACTAGCTCTATAGACTAGTACAAATAATTTTACACTAGAGTTGAACTAGCTCTATAGACTAGTATCAATATTTTTACACTAGAGTTGAACTAGCTCTATCAGCCTGTTGAAATAATTTTACACTAGAGTTGAACTAGCTCTATAGCCTAATACAAATAATTTTACACTAGAGTTGAACTAGCTCTATAGCCTAGTACAAATAATTTTACACTAGAGTTGAACTAGCTCTATTGCCTAGTACAAATAATTTTATACTAGAGTTGAACTAGCTCTATAAGCTAGTTCAAATAATTTTACACTAGAGTTGAACTAGCTCTATAGCCTAGTACAAATAATTTTACACTAGAGTTGAACTAGCTCTATAGCCTAGTACAAATAATTTTACACTAGAGCTGAACTAGCTCTATTGCCTAGTACAAATAAATTTATACTAGATTTGAACTAGCTCTATAAGCTAGTT
>NC_057808.1:144362773-144363215 GCF_018294505.1 Triticum aestivum | reverse complement strand
AGTTGAACTACCTCTATAGCCTAGTACAAATAATTGCACACTAGAGTTCAACTAGCTCTATAAGCTTGTACAAATAATTTTGCACTAGACTTGAACTAGCTCTATAAGCTAGTTCAACTAAATTTACACTGGAGTTGAACTCGCTATATAGCCTAGTACAAATAATTTTACACTAGAGTTGAACTAGCTCTATAAGCTTGTACGAATAATTTTACACAAGTGTTGAACTAGCTCTATAGCCTACTACAATTTTTTTGCAATAGAGTTGAACTAGCTCTAAAAGTTAGTTCAAATAATTTTACAGTAGAGTTGAACTAGCTCTATAGCCTAATACAAATTATTTTACACTAGAGTTAAACTAGCTCTATAGCCTAGTACAAATAATTTTACACTAGAGTTTAACTAGCTCTATAAGCTAGTTCAAATAATTTTACACTAGAGT
>NC_057808.1:144361882-144362763 GCF_018294505.1 Triticum aestivum | reverse complement strand
GCCTAGTACAAATAATTTTACACTAGAGTTGAACTAGCTCTATAGCCTAGTACAAATAATTTTACACTAGAGCTGAACTAGCTCTATTGCCTAGTACAAATAAATTTATACTAGATTTGAACTAGCTCTATAAGCTAGTTTAAATAATTTTACACTAGAGTTGAACTAGCTCTATAGCCTAGTACGAATAATTTTACACTATAATTAAACTAGCTCTATAGCCTAGTACAAATAATTTCACACTAGAGTTGAACTAGCTCTATAAGCTTGTACAAGTAATTTTGCACTAGAGTTGAACTAGCTCTATAAGCTAGTTCAACTAAATTTACGGTAGAGTTGAACTAGCTCTATAAGCTTGTACGAATAATTTAACACAAGTGTTGAACTTCTCTATAGCCTAGTACAATTTTTTTGCAATAGAGTTGAACTTGCTCTAAAAGCTAGTTCAAATAATTTTATAGTAGAGTTGAACTAGCTCTATAGCCTAGTACAAATAATTTTACACTAGACTTAAACTAGCTCTATAGCCTAGTACAAATAATTTTACACTAGAGTTGAACTAGCTCTATAAGCTAGTTCAAATAATTTTACACTAGAGTGGAACTAGCTCTATAGCTTAGTACAAATATTTTTACACTAGAGTTGAACTAGCTCTATAAGCTTGTAAAAATAATTTCACACTAGAGTTGAACTCGCTCTATAAGCTAGTTCAAATAATTTTACACTAGAGTTGAACTAGCTCTATAGCCTAGTACAAATATTTTTACACTAGAGTTTAACTAGCTCTATAGACTAGTACAAATAATTTTACACTAGAGTTGAACTAGCTCTATAGACTAGTATCAATATTTTTACACTAGAGTTGAACTAGCTCTATCAGC
>NC_057808.1:144360662-144361872 GCF_018294505.1 Triticum aestivum | reverse complement strand
AATTTTACACTAGAGTTGAACTAGCTCTATAGACTAGTACAAATATTTTTACACTAGAGTTGAACTAGCTCTATCAGCTTGTTGAAATAATTTTACACTAGAGTTGAACTAGCTCTATAGCCTAGTACAAATAATTTTACACTAGAGTTGAACTAGCTCTATAGCCTAGTACAAATAATTTTACACTAGAGTTGAACTAGCTCTATTGCCTAGTACAAATAATTTTATACTAGATTTGAACTAGCTCTATAAGCTAGTTCAAATAATTTTACACTAGAGTTGAAATAGCTCTATAGCCTAGTACAAATAATTTTACAGTAGAGTTGAACTACCTCTATAGCCTAGTACAAATAATTGCACACTAGAGTTGAACTAGCTCTATAAGCTTGTACAAATAATTTTGCACTAGACTTGAACTAGCTCTATAAGCTAGTTCAACTAAATTTACACTGGAGTTGAACTCGCTCTATAGCCTAGTACAAATAATTTTACACTAGAGTTGAACTAGCTCTATAAGCTTGTACGAATAATTTTACACAAGTGTTGAACTAGCTCTATAGCCTACTACAATTTTTTTGCAATAGAGTTGAACTAGCTCTAAAAGCTAGTTCAAATAATTTTACACTAGACTTAAACTAGCTCTATAGCCTAGTACAAATAATTTTACACTAGAGTTGAACTAGCTCTATAAGCTAGTTCAAATAATTTTACACTAGAGTGGAACTAGCTCTATAGCTTAGTACAAATATTTTTACACTAGAGTTTAACTAGCTCTATAGCTTAGTACAAATATTTTTACACTAGAGTTGAACTAGCTCTATAAGCTTGTAAAAATAATTTCACACTAGAGTTGAACTCGCTCTATAAGCTAGTTCAAATAATTTTACACTATAGTTGAACTAGCTCTATAGCCTAGTACAAATATTTTTACACTAGAGTTTAACTAGCTCTATAGACTAGTACAAATAATTTTACACTAGAGTTGAACTAGCTCTATAGACTAGTATAAATATTTTTACACTAGATTTGAACTAGCTCTATCAGCTTGTTGAAATAATTTTACACTAGAGTTGAACTAGCTCTATAGCCTAATACAAATAATTTTACACTAGAGTTGAACTAGCTCTATAGCCTAGTACAAATAATTTTACACTAGAGTTGAACTAGCTCTATTCCCTAGTACAAATAATTTTATACTAGATTTGAACTA
>NC_057808.1:144357646-144359673 GCF_018294505.1 Triticum aestivum | reverse complement strand
AGCCTAATACAAAAATTTTTACACTAGAGTTGAACTAGCTCTATAGCCTAGTACAAATAATTTTACACTAGAGTTGAACTAGCTCTATTGCCTAGTACAAATAATTTTACACTAGAGTTGAACTAGCTCTATAAGCTAGTTCAACTAATTTTCCACTAGAGTTGAACTAGCTCTATAGCCTAGTACAAATAATTTTACACTAGAGTTGAACTAGCTCTATAGCCTAGTACAAATAATTTTACACTAGAGTTGAACTAGCTCTATTGCCTAGTACAAATAAATTTATACTAGATTTGAACTAGCTCTATAAGCTAGTTCAAATAATTTTACACGAGAGTTGAACTAGCTCTATAGCCTAGTACAAATAATTTTACACTATAGTTGAACTAGCTCTATAGCCTAGTACAAATAATTGCCCACTAGAGTTGAACTAGCTCTATAAGCTTGTACAAATAATTTTGCACTAGAGTTGAACTAGCTCTATAAGCTAGTTCAACTAAATTTACGGTAGAGTTGAACTCGCTCTATAGCCTAGTACAAATATTTTTACACTAGAGTTGAACTAGCTCTATAAGCTTGTACGAATAATTTAACACAAGTGTTGAACTTCTCTATAGCCTAGTACAAATTTTTTGCAATAGAGTTGAACTAGCTCTAAAAGCTAGTTCAAATAATTTTACAGTAGAGTTGAACTAGCTCTATAGCCTAGTACAAATAATTTTACACTAGACTTAAACTAGCTCTATAGCCTAGTACAAATAATTTTACACTAGAGTTGAACTAGCTCTATAAGCTAGTTCAAATAATTTTACACTAGAGTGGAACTAGCTCTATAGCTTAGTACAAATATTTTTACACTAGAGTTGAACTAGCTCTATAAGCTTGTAAAAATAATTTCACACTAGAGTTGAACTCGCTCTATAAGGTAGTTCAAATAATTTTACACTAGAGTTGAACTATCTCTATAGCCTAGTACAAATATTTTTATACTAGAGTTTAACTAGCTCTATAGACTAGTACAAATAATTTTACACTAGAGTTGAACTAGCTCTATAGACTAGTACAAATATTTTTACACTAGAGTTGAACTAGCTCTATCAGCTTGTTGAAATAATTTTACACTAGAGTTGAACTAGCTCTATAGCCTAGTACAAATAATTTTACACTAGAGTTGAACTAGCTCTATTGCCTAGTACAAATAATTTTATACTAGATTTGAACTAGCTCTATACGCTAGTTCAAATAATTTTACACTAGAGTTGAACTAGCTCTATAGCCTAGTACAAATAATTTTACACTAGAGTTAAAATTAGCTCTATAGCCTTGTACAAATAATTGCACACTAGAGTTGAACTAGCTCTATAAGCTTGTACAAATAATTTTGCACTAGAGTTGAACTAGCTCTATAAGCTAGTTCAACTAAATTGACACTAGAGTTGAACTCGCTCTATAGCCTAGTACAAATAATTTTACACTAGAGTTGAACTAGCTCTATAAGCTTGTACGAATAATTTTACACAAGTGTTGAACTAGCTCTATAGCCTAGTACAATTTTTTTGCAATAGAGTTGAACTAGCTCTAATAGCTAGTTCAAATAATTGAACAGTAGAGTTGAACTAGCTCTATAGCCTAGTACAAATAATTTTACACTAGAGTTGAACTAGCTCTATAAGCTTGTACGAATAATTTTACACAAGTGTTGAACTAGCTCTATAGCCTAGTACAATTATTTTGCAATAGAGTTGAACTAGCTCTAATAGCTAGTTCAAATAATTGTACAGTAGAGTTGAACTAGCTCTATAGCCTAGTACAAATAATTTTACACTAGAGTTAAACTAGCTCTATAGCCTAGTACAAATTTACACTAGAGTTGAACTAGCTCTATAAGCTAGTTCAAATAATTTTACACTAGAGTGGAACTAGCTCTATAGCTTAGTACAAATATTTTTACACTAGAGTTGAACTAGCTCTATAAGGTTGTAAAAATAATTTCACACTAGAGTTGAACTCGCTCTATAAGCTAGTTC
>NC_057808.1:144356722-144357636 GCF_018294505.1 Triticum aestivum | reverse complement strand
TAGCCTAGTACAAATATTTTTACACTAGAGTTTAACTAGCTCTATAGACTAGTACAAATAATTTTACACTAGAGTTAAACTAGCTCTATAGACTAGTACAAATATTTTTACACTAGAGTTGAACTAGCTCTATAAGCTAGTTCAAATAATTTTACACTAGACTGGAACTAGCTCTATAGCTTAGTACAAATATTTTTACACTAGAGTAGAACTAGCTCTATAAGGTTGTAAAAATAATTTCACACTAGAGTTGAAATCGCTCTATAAGCTAGTTCAAATAATTTTACACTAGAGTGGAACTAGCTCTATAGCTTACTACAAATATTTTTACACTAGAGTTGAACTAGCTCTATAAGCTTGTAAAAATAATTTCACACTAGAGTTGAACTTGATCTATAAGCTAGTTCAAATAATTTCACACTAGAGTTGAACTATCTCTATAGCCTAGTACAAATATTTTTATACTAGAGTTTAACTAGCTCTATTGACTAGTACAAATAATTTTACACTAGAGTTGAACTAGCTCTATAGACTAGTACAAATATTTTTGCACTAGAGTTGAACTAGCTCTATCAGCTTGTTGAAATAATTTTACACTAGAGTTGAACTAGCTCTATAGCCTAGTACAAATAATTTTACGCTAGAGTTGAACTAGCTCTATTGCCTAGTACAAATAATTTTATACTAGATTTGAACTAGCTCTATAAGCTAGTTCAAATAATTTTACACTAGAGTTGAACTAGCTCTATAGCCTAGTACAAATAATTTTACACTAGAGTTAAAATAGCTCTATAGCCTTGTACAAATAATTGCACACTAGAGTTGAACTAGCTCTATAAGCTTGTACAAATAATTTTGCACTAGAGTTGAACTAGCTCTATAAGCTAGTTCAACTAAATTGACACTAGAGTTGA
>NC_057808.1:144353948-144356672 GCF_018294505.1 Triticum aestivum | reverse complement strand
GCTCTATAGCCTAGTACAAATAATTTTACACTAGAGTTGAACTAGCTCTATAAGCTAGTTCAAATAATTTTACACTAGAGTGGAACTAGCTCTATAGCTTAGTACAAATATTTTTACACTAGAGTTGAACTAGCTCTATAAGGTTGTAAAAATAATTTCACACTAGAGTTGAACTCGCTCTATAAGCTAGTTCAAATAATTTTACACTAGAGTTGAACTAGCTCTATAGCCTAGTACAAATATTTTTACACTAGAGTTTAACTAGCTCTATAGACTAGTACAAATAATTTTACACTAGAGTTAAACTAGCTCTATAGACTAGTACAAATATTTTTACACTAGAGTTGAACTAGCTCTATCAGCTTGTTGAAATAATTTTACACTAGAGTTGAACTAGCTCTATAGCTTAGTACAAATATTTTTACACTAGAGTTGAACTAGCTCTATAAGGTTGTAAAAATAATTTCACACTAGAGTTGAATTAGCTCTATAAGCTAGTTCAAATAATTTTACACTAGAGTGGAACAAGCTCTATAGCTTAGTACAAATATTTTTACACTAGAGTAGAACTAGCTCTATAAGGTTGTAAAAATAATTTCACACTAGAGTTGAACTCGCTCTATAAGCTAGTTCAAATAATTTTACACTAGAGTTGAACTAGCTCTATAGCCTAGTACAAATATTTTTACACTAGAGTTTAACTAGCTCTATAGACTAGTACAAATAATTTTACACTGGAGTTAAACTAGCTCTATAGACTAGTACAAATATTTTTACACTAGAGTTGAACTAGCTCTATAAGCTAGTTCAAATAATTTTACACTAGACTGGAACTAGCTCTATAGCTTAGTACAAATAATTTTACACTAGAGTTGAACTAGCTCTATAAGGTTGTAAAAATAATTTCACACTAGAGTTGAAATCGCTCTATAAGCTAGTTCAAATAATTTTACACTAGAGTGGAACTAGCTCTATAGCTTAGTACAAATATTTTTACACTAGAGTTGAACTAGCTCTATAAGCTTGTAAAAATAATTTCACACTAGAGTTGAACTCGATCTATAAGCTAGTTCAAGTAATTTTACACTAGAGTTGAACTATCTCTATAGCCTAGTACAAATATTTTTATACTAGAGTTTAACTAGCTCTATTGACTAGTACAAATAATTTTACACTAGAGTTGAACTAGCTCTATAGACTAGTACAAATATTTTTACACTAGAGTTGAACTAGCTCTATCAGCTTGTTGAAATAATTTTACACTAGAGTTGAACTAGCTCTATAGCCTAGTACAAATAATTTTACGCTAGAATTGAACTAGCTCTATTGCCTAGTACAAATAATTTTATACTAGATTTGAACTAGCTCTATAAGCTAGTTCAAATAATTTTACACTAGAGTTGAACTAGCTCTATAGCCTAGTACAAATAATTTTACACTAGAGTTAAAATAGCTCTATAGCCTTGTACAAATAATTGCACACTAGAGTTGAACTAGCTCTATAAGCTTGTACAAATAATTTTGCACTAGAGTTGAACTAGCTCTATAAGCTAGTTCAACTAAATTGACACTAGAGTTGAACTCGCTCTATAGCCTAGTACAAATAATTTTACACTAGAGTTGAACTAGCTCTATAAGCTAGTTCAAATAATTTTACACTAGAGTGGAACTAGCTCTATAGCTTAGTACAAATATTTTTACACTAGAGTTGAACTAGCTCTATAAGGTTGTAAAAATAATTTCACACTAGAGTTGAACTCGCTCTATAAGCTAGTTCAAATAATTTTACATTAGAGTTGAACTAGCTCTGTAGCCTAGTACAAATATTTTTACACTAGAGTTTAACTAGCTCTATAGACTAGTACAAATAATTTTACACTAGAGTTAAACTAGCTCTATAGACTAGTACAAATATTTTTACACTAGAGTTGAACTAGCTCTATAAGCTAGTTCAAATAATTTTACACTAGACTGGAACTAGCTCTATAGCTTAGTACAAATATTTTTACACTAGAGTAGAACTAGCTCTATAAGGTTGTAAAAATAATTTCACACTAGAGTTGAAATCGCTCTATAAGCTAGTTCAAATAATTTTACACTAGAGTGGAACTAGCTCTATAGCTTACTACAAATATTTTTACACTAGAGTTGAACTAGCTCTATAAGCTTGTAAAAATAATTTCACACTAGAGTTGAACTTGATCTATAAGCTAGTTCAAATAATTTCACACTAGAGTTGAACTATCTCTATAGCCTAGTACAAATATTTTTATACTAGAGTTTAACTAGCTCTATTGACTAGTACAAATAATTTTACACTAGAGTTGAACTAGCTCTATAGACTAGTACAAATATTTTTGCACTAGAGTTGAACTAGCTCTATCAGCTTGTTGAAATAATTTTACACTAGAGTTGAACTAGCTCTATAGCCTAGTACAAATAATTTTACGCTAGAGTTGAACTAGCTCTATTGCCTAGTACAAATAATTTTATACTAGATTTGAACTAGCTCTATAAGCTAGTTCAAATAATTTTACACTAGAGTTGAACTAGCTCTATAGCCTAGTACAAATAATTTTACACTAGAGTTAAAATAGCTCTATAGCCTTGTACAAATAATTGCACACTAGAGTTGAACTAGCTCTATAAGCTTGTACAAATAATTTTGCACTAGAGTTGAACTAGCTCTATAAGCTAGTTCAACTAAATTGACACTAGAGTTGA
>NC_057808.1:144352091-144353938 GCF_018294505.1 Triticum aestivum | reverse complement strand
GCTCTATAGCCTAGTACAAATAATTTTACACTAGAGTTGAACTAGCTCTATAAGCTAGTTCAAATAATTTTACACTAGAGTGGAACTAGCTCTATAGCTTAGTACAAATATTTTTACACTAGAGTTGAACTAGCTCTATAAGGTTGTAAAAATAATTTCACACTAGAGTTGAACTCGCTCTATAAGCTAGTTCAAATAATTTTACACTAGAGTTGAACTAGCTCTATAGCCTAGTACAAATATTTTTACACTAGAGTTTAACTAGCTCTATAGACTAGTACAAATAATTTTACACTAGAGTTAAACTAGCTCTATAGACTAGTACAAATATTTTTACACTAGAGTTGAACTAGCTCTATCAGCTTGTTGAAATAATTTTACACTAGAGTTGAACTAGCTCTATAGCTTAGTACAAATATTTTTACACTAGAGTTGAACTAGCTCTATAAGGTTGTAAAAATAATTTCACACTAGAGTTGAATTAGCTCTATAAGCTAGTTCAAATAATTTTACACTAGAGTGGAACAAGCTCTATAGCTTAGTACAAATATTTTTACACTAGAGTAGAACTAGCTCTATAAGGTTGTAAAAATAATTTCACACTAGAGTTGAACTCGCTCTATAAGCTAGTTCAAATAATTTTACACTAGAGTTGAACTAGCTCTATAGCCTAGTACAAATATTTTTACACTAGAGTTTAACTAGCTCTATAGACTAGTACAAATAATTTTACACTAGAGTTAAACTAGCTCTATAGACTAGTACAAATATTTTTACACTAGAGTTGAACTAGCTCTATAAGCTAGTTCAAATAATTTTACACTAGACTGGAACTAGCTCTATAGCTTAGTACAAATATTTTTACACTAGAGTAGAACTAGCTCTATAAGGTTGTAAAAATAATTTCACACTAGAGTTGAAATCGCTCTATAAGCTAGTTCAAATAATTTTACACTAGAGTGGAACTAGCTCTATAGCTTACTACAAATATTTTTACACTAGAGTTGAACTAGCTCTATAAGCTTGTAAAAATAATTTCACACTAGAGTTGAACTAGCTCTATCAGCTTGTTGAAATAATTTTACACTAGAGTTGAACTAGCTCTATAGCCTAGTACAAATAATTTTACGCTAGAGTTGAACTAGCTCTATTGCCTAGTACAAATAATTTTATACTAGATTTGAACTAGCTCTATAAGCTAGTTCAAATAATTTTACACTAGAGTTGAACTAGCTCTATAGCCTAGTACAAATAATTTTACACTAGAGTTAAAATAGCTCTATAGCCTTGTACAAATAATTGCACACTAGAGTTGAACTAGCTCTATAATCTTGTACAAATAATTTTGCACTAGAGTTGAACTAGCTCTATAAGCTAGTTCAACTAAATTGACACTAGAGTTGAACTCGCTCTATAGCCTAGTACAAATAATTTTACACTAGAGTTGAACTAGCTCTATAAGCTTGTACGAATAATTTTACACAAGTGTTGAACTAGCTCTATAGCCTAGTACAATTTTTTTGCAATAGAGTTGAACTAGCTCTAATAGCTAGTTCAAATAATTGTACAGTAGAGTTGAACTAGCTCTATAGCCTAGTACAAATAATTTTACACTAGAGTTAAACTAGCTCTATAGCCTAGTACAAATTTACACTAGAGTTGAACTAGCTCTATAAGCTAGTTCAAATAATTTTACACTAGAGTGGAACTAGCTCTATAGCTTAGTACAAATATTTTTACACTAGAGTTGAACTATCTCTATAAGGTTGTAAAAATAATTTCACACTAGAGTTGAACTCGCTCTATAAGCTAGTTCAAATAATTTTACACTAGAGTTGAACTAGCTC
>NC_057808.1:144350258-144351868 GCF_018294505.1 Triticum aestivum | reverse complement strand
GCTCTATAGCCTAGTACAAATAATTTTACACTAGAGTTGAACTAGCTCTATAAGCTAGTTCAAATAATTTTACACTAGAGTGGAACTAGCTCTATAGCTTAGTACAAATATTTTTACACTAGAGTTGAACTAGCTCTATAAGGTTGTAAAAATAATTTCACACTAGAGTTGAACTCGCTCTATAAGCTAGTTCAAATAATTTTACACTAGAGTTGAACTAGCTCTATAGCCTAGTACAAATATTTTTACACTAGAGTTTAACTAGCTCTATAGACTAGTACAAATAATTTTACACTAGAGTTAAACTAGCTCTATAGACTAGTACAAATATTTTTACACTAGAGTTGAACTAGCTCTATCAGCTTGTTGAAATAATTTTACACTAGAGTTGAACTAGCTCTATAGCTTAGTACAAATATTTTTACACTAGAGTTGAACTAGCTCTATAAGGTTGTAAAAATAATTTCACACTAGAGTTGAATTAGCTCTATAAGCTAGTTCAAATAATTTTACACTAGAGTGGAACAAGCTCTATAGCTTAGTACAAATATTTTTACACTAGAGTAGAACTAGCTCTATAAGGTTGTAAAAATAATTTCACACTAGAGTTGAACTCGCTCTATAAGCTAGTTCAAATAATTTTACACTAGAGTTGAACTAGCTCTATAGCCTAGTACAAATATTTTTACACTAGAGTTTAACTAGCTCTGTAGACTAGTACAAATAATTTTACACTAGAGTTGAACTAGCTCTATAGACTAGTACAAATATTTTTACAGTAGAGTTGAACTAGCTCTATCAGCTTGTTGAAATAATTTTACACTAGAGTTGAACTAGCTCTATAGCCTAGTACAAATAATTTTACACTAGAGTTGAACTAGCTCTATTGCCTTGTACAAATAATTTTACACTAGAGTTGAACTTGCTCTATAAACTAGTTCAAATAATTTTACTCTAGAGTTGAACTAGCTCTATAGCCTAGTACAAATAATTTTACACTATAGCTGAACTAGCTCTATAAGCTAGTTCAAATAATTTTACACTAGAGTTGAACTAGCTTTTTTGCCTAGTACAAATAATTTTATACTAGATTTGAACTAGCTCTATAAGCTAGTTCAAATCATTTTACACTAGAGTTGAACTAGCTCTATAGCCTAGTACAAATAATTATACACTAGAGTTGAACTAGCTCTATAGCCTAGTACAAATAATTGCACACTAGAGTTGAACTAGCTCTATAAGCTTGTACAAATAATTTTGCACTAGAGTTGAACTAACTCTATAAGCTAGTTCAACTACATTTATAGTAGAGTTGAACTCGCTCTATAGCCTAGTACAAATATTTTTACACTGGAGTTGAACTAGCTCTATAAGCTTGTACGAATAATTTTACACAAGTGTTGAACTAGCTCAATAGCCTAGTACAATTTTTTTTGCAATAGAGTTGAACTAGCTCTAAAAGCTAGTTCAAATAATTTTACAGTAGAGTTGAACTAACTCTATAGCCTAGTACAAATAATTATACACTAGAGTTAAACTAGCTCTATAGCCTAGTACAAATAATTTTACACTAGAGTTGAACTAGCTCTATAAGCTAGTTCAAATAATTT
>NC_057808.1:144349749-144350248 GCF_018294505.1 Triticum aestivum | reverse complement strand
AACTAGCTCTATAGCTTAGTACAAATATTTTTACACTAGAGTTGAACTAGCTCTGTAGCCTAGTACAAATAATTTTAGAGTAGAGTTGACCTAGCTTTATAAGCTTGTAAAAATAATTTCACACTAGAGTTGAACTCGCTCTATAAGCTAGTTCAAATAATTTTACACTAGAGTTGAACTAGCTCTATAAGTTTGTAAAAATAATTTTACACTAGAGTTAAACTAGCTCTATAGCCTAGTACAAATAACTTTACGGTAGAGTTGAACTAGCTCTATAGCCTAGTACAAATATTTTTACACTAGAGTTTAACTAGCTCTATAGCCTAGTACAAATAATTTTACACTAGAGTTGAACTAGCTCTATAAGCTAGTTCAAATAATTTAACACTAGAGTGGAACTAGCTCTATAGCTTAGTACAAATATTTTTACACTAGAGTTGTACTAGCTCTATAAGCTTGTAAAAATAATTTCACACTAGAGTTGAACTCGCTCTATAAG
>NC_057808.1:144347551-144349739 GCF_018294505.1 Triticum aestivum | reverse complement strand
CACACTAGAGTTGAACTAGCTCTATAAGCTTGTACAAATAATTTTGCACTAGAGTTGAACTAACTCTATAAGCTAGTTCAACTACATTTATAGTAGAGTTGAACTCGCTCTATAGCCTAGTACAAATATTTTTACACTGGAGTTGAACTAGCTCTATAAGCTTGTACGAATAATTTTACACAAGTGTTGAACTAGCTCAATAGCCTAGTACAATTTTTTTTGCAATAGAGTTGAACTAGCTCTAAAAGCTAGTTCAAATAATTTTACAGTAGAGTTGAACTAACTCTATAGCCTAGTACAAATAATTATACACTAGAGTTAAACTAGCTCTATAGCCTAGTACAAATAATTTTACACTAGAGTTGAACTAGCTCTATAAGCTAGTTCAAATAATTTAACACTAGAGTGGAACTAGCTCTATAGCTTAGTACAAATATTTTTACACTAGAGTTGTACTAGCTCTATAAGCTTGTAAAAATAATTTCACACTAGAGTTGAACTCGCTCTATAAGCTAGTTCAAATAATTTTACACTAGAGTTGAACTAGCTCTATAGCCTAGTACAAATATTTTTACACTAGAGGTTAACTAGCTCTATAGACTAGTACAAATATTTTTACACTAGAGTTGAACTAGCTCTATCAGCTTGTTGAAATAATTTTACACTAGATTTGAACTAGCTCTATAGCCTAGTACAAAAATTTTTACACTAGAGTTGAACTAGCTCTATAGCCTAGTACAAATAATTTCACATTAGAGTTGAACTCGCTCTATAAGCTAGTTCAGATAATTTTAAACTAGAGATGAACTAGCTCTATAAGCTTGTACAAATAATTTTCCACTAGAGTTGAACTAGCTCTATAGCCTAGTACAAATAATTTTACACTAGAGTTGAACTAGCTCTATAGCCTAGTACAAATAATTTTACACTAGAGTTGAACTAGCTCTATAGCCTAGTACAAATATTTTTACACTAGAGTTTAACTAGCACCATAAGCTAGTTAAAATAATTTTACCCTAGATTCGAACTAGCTCTATAGCCTAGTACAAATAATTTTACACTAGAGTTGCACTTGCTCTATAAGCTAGTTCAAATAATTTTACTCTAGAGTTGGACTAGCTCTATAGCCTAGTACAAATAATTTTACACTATAGCTGAACTAGCTCTATAAGCTAGTTGACATAATTTTACACTAGAGTTAAACTAGCTCTATTGCCTAGTACAAATAATTTTATACTAGAGTTGAACTAGCTCTATAAGCTAGTTCAAATAATTTTACACTAGAGTTGAAATAGCTCTATAGCCTAGTACAAATAATTTTACACTAGAGTTGAACTAGCTCTATAGCCTAGTACAAATAATTGCACACTAGAGTTGAACTAGCTCTATAAGCTTGTACAAACAATTTTGCACTAGAGTTGAACTAGCTCTATAAGCTAGTTCAACTAAATTTACAGTAGAGTTGAACTCGCTCTATAGCCTAGTAAAAATATTTTTACACTAGAGTCGAACTAGCTCTATAAGCTTGTACGAATAAATTTACACAAGTGTTGAACTAGGTCTATAGCCTAGTAAATTTTTTTTGCAATAGATTTGAACTAGCTCTAAAACCTAGTTCAAATAATTTTACAGTAGAGTTGAACTAGCTCTATAGCCTAGTACAAATAATTTTACACTAGAGTTAAACTAGCTCTATAGCCTAATAAAAATAATTTTACACTAGAGTTAAACTAGCTCTATAGCTTAGTACAAATATTTTTACACTAGAGTTGAACTAGCTCTGTAGCCTAGTACAAATAATTTTAGAGTAGAGTTGACCTAGCTTTATAAGCTTGTAAAAATAATTTCACACTAGAGTTGAACTCGCTCTATAAGCTAGTTCAAATAATTTTACACTAGAGTTGAACTAGCTCTATAAGTTTGTAAAAATAATTTTACACTAGAGTTAAACTAGCTCTATAGCCTAGTACAAATAACTTTACGGTAGAGTTGAACTAGCTCTATAGCCTAGTACAAATATTTTTACACTAGAGTTTAACTAGCTCTATAGCCTAGTACAAATAATTTTACACTAGTGTTGAACTAGCTCTATAGACTAGTACAATTATTTTTACACTAGAGTTGAACTAGCTCTATCAGCATGTTGAAATAATTTTACACTAGAGTTGAACTAGCTCTATAGCCTAGT
>NC_057808.1:144346290-144347541 GCF_018294505.1 Triticum aestivum | reverse complement strand
AACTAGCTCTATAGCTTAGTACAAATATTTTTACACTAGAGTTGAACTAGCTCTGTAGCCTAGTACAAATAATTTTAGAGTAGAGTTGACCTAGCTTTATAAGCTTGTAAAAATAATTTCACACTAGAGTTGAACTCGCTCTATAAGCTAGTTCAAATAATTTTACACTAGAGTTGAACTAGCTCTATAAGTTTGTAAAAATAATTTTACACTAGAGTTAAACTAGCTCTATAGCCTAGTACAAATAACTTTACGGTAGAGTTGAACTAGCTCTATAGCCTAGTACAAATATTTTTACACTAGAGTTTAACTAGCTCTATAGCCTAGTACAAATAATTTTACACTAGTGTTGAACTAGCTCTATAGACTAGTACAATTATTTTTACACTAGAGTTGAACTAGCTCTATCGGCATGTTGAAATAATTTTACACTAGATTTGAACTAGCTCTATAGCCTAGTACAAATAATTTTACACTAGAGTTGAACTAGCTCTATAGCCTAGAACAAATAATTGCACACTAGAGTTGAACTAGCTCTATAAGCTTGTACAAATAATTTTGCACTGGAGTTGAACTAGCTCTATAAGCTAGTTCAACTAAATTTACACTAGAGTTGAATCGCTCTATAGCCTAGCACAAATATTTTTACACTAGAGTTTAACTAGCTCTATAGACTAGTACAAATAATTTTACACTATGGTTGAACTAGCTCTATAGACTAGTACAAATATTTTTACACTAGAGTTGAACCAGCTCTATCAGCTTGTTGAAATAATTTTACACTAGAGTTGAACTAGCTCTATAGCTTAGTACAAATATTTTTACACCAGAGTTGAACTAGCTCTGTAGCCTAGTACAAATAATTTTAGAGTAGAGTTGACCTAGCTTTATAAGCTTGTAAAAATAATTTCACACTAGAGTTGAACTCGCTCTATAAGCTAGTTCAAATAATTTTACACTAGAGTTGAACTAGCTCTATAAGTTTGTAAAAATAATTTTACACTAGAGTTAAACTAGCTCTATAGCCTAGTACAAATAACTTTACGGTAGAGTTGAACTAGCTCTATAGCCTAGTACAAATATTTTTACACTAGAGTTTAACTAGCTCTATAGCCTAGTACAAATAATTTTACACTAGTGTTGAACTAGCTCTATAGACTAGTACAATTATTTTTACACTAGAGTTGAACTAGCTCTATCAGCATGTTGAAATAATTTTACACTAGAGTTGAACTAGCTCTATAGCCTAGT
>NC_057808.1:144339330-144346280 GCF_018294505.1 Triticum aestivum | reverse complement strand
CAAATATTTTTACACTAGAGTTTAACTAGCTCTATAGACTAGTACAAATAATTTTACACTATGGTTGAACTAGCTCTATAGACTAGTACAAATATTTTTACACTAGAGTTGAACCAGCTCTATCAGCTTGTTGAAATAATTTTACACTAGAGTTGAACTAGCTCTATAGCTTAGTACAAATATTTTTACACTAGAGTTGAACTAGCTCTGTAGCCTAGTACAAATAATTTTAGAGTAGAGTTGACCTAGCTTTATAAGCTTGTAAAAATAATTTCACACTAGAGTTGAACTCGCTCTATAAGCTAGTTCAAATAATTTTACACTAGAGTTGAACTAGCTCTATAAGTTTGTAAAAATAATTTTACACTAGAGTTAAACTAGCTCTATAGCCTAGTACAAATAACTTTACGGTAGAGTTGAACTAGCTCTATAGCCTAGTACAAATATTTTTACACTAGAGTTTGACTAGCACCATAAGCTAGTTAAAATAATTTTACCCTAGATTCGAACTAGCTCTATAGCCTAGTACAAATTATTTTACACTAGAGTTGAACTTCCTCTTTAAGCTAGTACAAATAATTTTACACTAGAGTTGAACTACCTCTATAAGCTTGTATGAATAATTTTACACAAGTGTTGAACTAGCTCTATAACCTAGTAAATTTTATTTTTGCAATAGAGTTGAACTAGCTCTAAGACATAGTTCAAATAATTTTACAGTAGAGTTGAACTAGCTCTATAGCCTAGTACAAATAATTTTACACTAGAGTTAAACTAGCTCTATAGCCTAGTAAAAATAATTTTACACTAGAGTTGAACTAGCTCTATAAGCTAGTTCAAATAATTTTACACTAGAGTGGAACTAGCTCTATAGCTTAGTACAAATATTTTTACACTAGAGTTGAACTAGCTCTATAAGCTTGTAAAAATAATATCAAGCTAGAGTTGAACTCGCTCTATAAGCTAGTTCAAATAATTTTACACTAGAGTTGAACTAGCTCTATAAGCTAGTTCAAATAATTTTACACTAGAGTTGAACTAGCTCTATAGCCTAGTACAAATAATTTTACACTAGAGTTGAACTAGCTCTATAGCCTAGTACAAATAATTGCACACTAGAGTTGAACTAGCTCTATAAGCTTGTACAAATAATTTTGCACTAGAGTTGAACTAGCTCTATAAGCTAGTTCAACTAAAATTACAGTAGAGTTGAACTCGCTCTATAGCCTAGTAAAAATATTTTTACACTAGAGTTGAACTAGCTCTATAAGCTTGTACGAATAATTTTACACAAGTGTTGGACTAGCTCTATAGCCTAGTAAATTTTTTTTTGCATTAGAGTTGAACTAGCTCTAAAACCTAGTTCAAATAATTTTACAGTAGAGTTGAACTAGCTTTATAGCCTAGTACAAATAATTTTACACTAGAGTTAAACTAGCTCTATAGCCTAATAAAAATAATTTTACACTAGAGTTGAACTAGCTCAATAAGCTTGTAAAAATAATTTCAAAGTGGAGTTGAACTCGCTCTATAAGCTAGTTCAAATAATTTTACACTAGAGTTGAACTAGCTCTATAGCCTAGTACAAATATTTTTACACTAGAGTTTAACTAGCTCTATAGCCTGGTACAAATAATTTTACACTAGTGTTGAACTAGCTCTATAGACTAGTACAAATATTTTTACACTAGAGTTGAACTAGCTCTATCAGCTTGTTGAAATAATTTTACACTAGATTGAACTAGCTCTATAGCCTAGTACAAATAATTTTACACTAGAGTTGAACTAGCTCTATAGCCTAGTACAAATAATTGCACACTAGAGTTGAACTAGCTCTATAAGCTTGTACAAATAATTTTGCACTAGAGTTGAACTAGCTCTATAAGCTACTTCAACTAAATTTACACTAGAGTTGAACTCGCTCTATAGCCTAGTACAAATATTTTTACACTAGAGTTTAACTAGCTCTATAGACTAGTACAAATAATTTTACACTAGAGTTGAACTAGCTCTATAGACTAGTACAAATATTTTTACACTAGAGTTGAACTAGCTCTATCAGCTTGTTGAAATAAATTTACACTAGAGTTGAACTAGCTCTATAGCTTAGTACAAATATTTTTACACTAGAGTTGAACTAGCTCTATAGCCTAGTACAAATAATTTTAGAGTAGAGTTGACCTAGCTTTATAAGCTTGTAAAAATAATTTCACACTAGAGTTGAACTCACTCTATAAGCTAGTTCAAATAATTTTAAACTAGAGATGAACTAGCTCTATAAGCTTGTAAAAATAATTTCACACTATACTTGAACTCGCTCTACAAGCTAGTTCAAATAATTTTACACTAGAGTTGAACTAGCTCTATAAGTTTGTAAAAATAATTTTACACTAGAGTTAAACTAGCTCTATAGCCTAGTACAAATAATTTTACAGTAGAGTTGAACTAGCTCTATAGCCTAGTACAAATATTTTTACACTAGAGTTTAACTAGCACCATAAGCTAGTTAAAATAATTTTACCCTAGATTCGAACTAGCTCTATAGCCTAGTACAAATAATTTTACACTAGAGTTGAACTTGCTATTTAAGCTAGTTCAAATAATTTTACTCTAGAGTTGGACTAGCTCTATAGCCTAGTATAAATAATTGCACACTAGAGTAGAACTAGCTCTATAAGCTTGTACAAATAATTTTGCACTAGAGTTGAACTAGCTCTATAAGCTAGTTCAACTAAATTTACACTAGAGTTGAACTCGCTCTATAGCCTAGTACAAATATTTTTACACTAGAGTTTAACTAGCTCTATAGACTAGTACAAATAATTTTACACTAGAGTTGAACTAGCTCTATAGACTAGTACAAATATTTTTACACTAGAGTTGAACTAGCTCTATCAGCTTGTTGAAATAATTTTACACTAGAGTTGAACTAGCTCTATAGCTTAGTACAAATATTTTTACACTAGAGTTGAACTAGCTCTCTAGCCTAGTACAAATAATTTTAGAGTAGAGTTGACCTAGCTTTATAAGCTTGTAAAAATAATTTCACACTAGAGTTGAACTTGCTCTATAAGCTAGTTCAAATAATTTTAAACTAGAGATGAACTAGCTCTATAAGCTTGTAAAAATAATTTCACACTAGACTTGAACTCGCTCTACAAGCTAGTTCAAATAATTTTACACTAGAGTTGAACTAGCTCTATAAGTTTCTAAAAATAATTTTACACTAGAGTTAAACTAGCTCTATAGCCTAGTACAAATATTTTTACACTAGAGTTTAACTAGCACCATAAGCTAGTTAAAATAGTTTACCCTAGATTCGAACTAGCTCTATAGCCTAGTACAAATAATTTAACACTAGAGTTGAACTTGCTCTTTAAGCTAGTTCAAATAATTTTACTCTAGAGTTGGAATAGCTCTATAGCCTAGTACAAATAATTGCACACTAGAGTTGAACTAGCTCTATAAGCTTGTACAACTGATTTTGCACTAGAGTTGAACTAGCTCTATAAGCTAGTTCAACTAAATTTACAGTAGAGTTGAACTTGCTCTATAGCCTAGTAAAAATATTTTTACACTAGAGTTGAACTAGCTCTATAAGCTTGTACGAATAATTTTACACAAGTGTTGAACTAGCTCTATAGCCTAGTAAATTTTTTTTTGCAATGGAGTTGAACTAGCTCTAAAACCTAGTTGAAATAATTTTACAGTAGAGTTGAACTAGCTCTATAGCCTAGTACAAATAATTTTACACTAGAGTTAAACTAGCTCTATAGCCTAGTAAAAATAATTTTACACTAGAGTTGAACTAGCTCTATAAGCTAGTTCAAATAATTTTACACTAGAGTGGAACCAGCTCTATAGCTTAGTACAAATATTTTTACACTAGAGTTGAACTAGCTCTATAAGCTTGTAAAAATAATTTCAAACTAGAGTTGAACTCGCTCTATAAGCTAGTTCAAATAATTTTACACTAGAGTTAGACTAGCTCTATAGCCTAGTACAAATATTTTTACACTAGAGTTTAACTAGCTCTATAGCCTAGTACAAATAATTTTACACTAGAGTTGAACTAGCTCTATAGACTAGTACAAATATTTTTACACTAGAGTTGAACTAGCTCTATCAGCTTGTTGAAATAATTTTACACTAGATTTGAACTAGCTCTATAGCCTAGTACAAATAATTTTACACTAGAGTTGAACTAGCTCTATAGCCTAGTACAAATAATTGCACACTATAGTTGAACTAGCTCTATAAGCTTGTACAAATAATTTTGCACTATAGTTGAACTAGCTCTATAAGCTAGTTCAACTAAATTTACACTAGAGTTGAACTCGCTCTATATCCTAGTACAAATATTTTTACACTAGAGTTTAACTAGCTCCATAGACTAGTACAAATAATTTTACACTAGAGTTGAACTAGCTCTATAGACTAGTACAAATATTTTTACACTAGAGTTGAACTAGCTCTATCAGCTTGTTGAAATAATTTTACACTAGAGTTGAACTAGCTCTATAGCTTAGTACAAATATTTTTACACTAGAGTTGAACTAGCTCTATAACCTAGTACAAATAATTTTAGAGTAGAGTTGACCTAGCTTTATAAGCTTGTAAAAATAATTTCACACTAGAGTTGAACTCGCTCTATAAGCTAGTTCAAATAATATTAAACTAGAGATGAACTAGCTCTATTAGCTTGTAAAAATAATTTCACACTAGACTTGAACTCGCTCTACAAGCTAGTTCAAATAATTTTCCACTAGAGTTGAACTAGCTCTATAAGTTTGTAAAAATAATTTTACACTAGAGTTAAACTAGCTCTATAGCCTAGTACAAATAATTTTACAGTAGAGTTGAACTAGCTCTATAGCCTAGTACAAATATTTTTACACTAGAATTTAACTAGCACCATAAGCTAGTTAAAATAATTTTACCCTAGATTCGAACTAGCTCTATAGCCTAGTACAAATAATTTTACACTAGAGTTGAACTTGCTCTTTAAGCTAGTTCAAATAATTTTACTCTAGAGTTGGACTAGCTCTATAGCCTAGTACAAATAATTTTACACTATAGCTGAACTAGCTCTATAAGCTAGTTCAAATAATTTTACACTAGAGTTAAACTAGCTCTATTGCCTAGTACAAATAATTTTATACTAGAGTTGAACTAGCTCTATAAGCTAGTTCAAATAATTTTACACTAGAGTTGAACTAGCTCTATAGACTAGTACAAATATTTTTACACTAGAGTTGAACTAGCTCTATCAGCTTGTTGAAATAATTTTACACTAGATTTGAACTAGCTCTATAGCCTAGTACAAATAATTTTACACTAGAGTTGAACTAGCTGTATAGCCTAGTACAAATAATTTTACAGTAGAGTTGACCTAGCTTTATAAACTTTATAAGATTCGAACTAGCTCTATAGCCTAGTACAAATAATTTTACACTAGAGTCGAACTAGCTCTATAGACTAGTACAAATATTTTTACATTAGAGTTGAACTTGCTCTATAAGCTAGTTAAAATAATTTTACCCTAAAGTTGAACTAGCTCTATAGCCTAGTAGAAATATTTTTACCCTAGAGTTGAACTAGCTCTATAAGCTAGTTCAAAAAAATTTACACTAGTGTTGAACTAGCTCTATAGCCTAGTACAAATATTTTTACACTAGAGTTGAACTAGCTCTATAATCTAGTTCAAATAATTTTACACTTGTGTTGAACTAGCTCTATAGCCTAGTACAAATAATTTTACACTAGAGTTGAACTAGCTCTATAGTCTATTACAAATAATTGCACCCTAGAGTTGAACTAGCTCTATAAGCTTGTACAAATAATTTTGCACTAGAGTTGAACTAGCTCTATAAGCTAGTTCAACTAAATTTACACTAGAGTTGAACTCGCTCTATCGCCTAGTACAAATATTTTTACACTAGAGTTGAACTAGCTCTATAAGCTTGTACGAATCATTTTACACAAGTGTTGAACTAGCTCTATAGCCTAGTACAATTTTTTTTGCAATAGAGTTGAACTAGCTCTAAAAGCTAGTTCAAATCATTTTACAATAGAGTTGAACTAGCTCTATAGGCTAGTACAAATAATTTTACACTAGAGTTAAACTAGCTCTATAGCCTAGTACAAATAATTTTACACTAGAGTTGAACTAGCTCTATAAGGTAGTTCAAATAATTTTACACTAGTGGAACTAACTCTATAGCTTAGTACAAATATTTTTACACTAGAGTTGAACTAGCTTTATAAGCTTGTAAAAATAATGTCACACTAGAGTTGAACTCGCTCTATAAGCTAGTTCAAATAATTTTACACTAGAGTTGAACTAGCTCTATAAGGTAGTTCAAATAATTTTACACTAGAGTGGAACTAGCTCTATAGCTTAGTATAAATATTTTTACACTAGAGTTGAACTAGCTCTATAAGCTTGTAAAAATAATTTCACACTAGAGTTGAACTCGCTCTATAAGCTAGTTCAAATAATTTTACACTAGAGTTGAACTAGCTCTATAGCCTAGTACAAATATTTTTACACTAGAATTTAACTAGCTCTATAGCCTAGTACAAATAATTTTACACTAGAGTTGAACTAGCTCTATCGACTAGTACAAATATTTTTGCACTAGAGTTGAACTAGCTCTATCAGCTTGTTGAAATAATTTTACACTAGAGTTGAACTAGCTCTATAGCCTTGTACAAATATTTTTACACTAGAATTTAACTAGCTCTATAGCCTAGTACAAATAATTTTACACTAGAGTTGAACTAGCTCTATAGACTAGTACAAATATTTTTACACTAGAATTGAACTAGCTCTATCAGCTTGTTGAAATAATTTTACACTAGATTTGAACTAGCTCTATAGCCTAGTACAAATAATTTTACACTAGAGTTGAACTAGCTCTATAGCCTAGTACAAATAATTTTACAGT
>NC_057808.1:144337044-144338554 GCF_018294505.1 Triticum aestivum | reverse complement strand
TGAACTAGCTCTATTGCCTAGTACAAATAATTTTATACTAGAGTTGAACTAGCTCTATTGCCTAGTACAAATAATTTTATACTAGAGTTGAACTAGCTCTATAAGCTAGTTCAAATAATTTTACACTAGAGTTGAACTAGCTCTATAGCCTAGTACAAATGATTTTAGAGTAGAGTTGACCTAGCTTTATAAGCTTGTGAAAATAATTTATACTAGAGTTGAACCCGCTCTATAAGCTAGTTCAAATAATTTTAAACTAGAGATGAACTAGCTCTATTAGCTTGTAAAAATAATTTCACACTAGACTTGAACTCGCTCTACAAGCTAGTTCAAATAATTTTACACTAGAGTTGAACTAGCTCTATAAGTTTGTAAAAATAATTTTACACCAGAGTTAAACTAGCTCTATAGCCTAGTACAAATAATTTTACAGTAGAGTTGAACTAGCTCTATAGCCTAGTACAAATATTTTTACACTAGAGTTTAACTAGCACCATAAGCTAGTTGAAATAATTTTACCCTAGATTCGAACTAGCTCTATAGCCTAGTACAAATAATTTTACACTAGAGTTGAACTTGCTCTTTAAGCTAGTTCAAATAATTTTACTCTAGAGTTGGACTAGCTCTATAGCCTAGTACAAATAATTTAACTCTAGAGTTGAACTAGCTCTATAAGCTAGTTCAAATAATTTTACACTAGAGTTAAACTAGCTCGATTGCCTAGTACGAATAATTTTATACTAGAGTTGAACTAGCTCTATAAGCTAGTTCAAATAATTTTACACTAGAGTTGAAGTAGCTCTATAGCCTAGTACAAATAATTTTACACTAGAGTTGAACTAGCTCTATAGCCTATTACGAATAATTGCACACTAGAGTTGAGCTAGCTCTATAAGCTTGTACAAATAATTTTGCACTAGAGTTGAACTAGCTCTATAAGCTAGTTCAACTAAATTTACACTAGAGTTGAACTCGCTCTATAGCCTAGTACAAATATTTTTACACTAGAGTTGAACTAGCTCTATAAGCTTGTACGAATAATTTTACACAAGTGTTGAACTAGCTCTATAGCCTAGTACAAATTTTTTTGCAATAGAGTTGAACTAGCTCTAAAAGCTAGTTCAAATAATTTTACAGTAGAGTTGAACTAGCTCTATAGCCTAGTACAAATAATTTTACACTAGAGTTAAACTAGCTCTATAGCCTAGTACAAATAATTTAACTCTAGAGTTGAACTAGCTCTATAAGGTAGTTCAAATAATTTTACACTAGAGTGGAACTAGCTCTATAGCTTAGTACAAATATTTTTACACTAGAGTGGAACTAGCTCTATAAGCTTGTAAAAATAATTTCACACTAGAGTTGAACACGCTCTATAAGCTAGTTCAAATAATTTTACACTAGAGTTGAACTAGCTCTATAGCCTAGTACAAATATTTTTACACTAGAATTTAACTAGCTCTATAGCCTCGTACAAATAATTTTACACTAGAGTTGAACTAGTTCTATA
>NC_057808.1:144329862-144336669 GCF_018294505.1 Triticum aestivum | reverse complement strand
ACAAATATGTTTACACTAGAGTTGAACTAGCTCTATCAGCTTGTTGAAATAATTTTACACTAGAGTTGAACTAGCTCTATAGCCTAGTATAAATAATTTTACACTAGAGTTGAACTAGCTCTATAGCCCAGTACAAATAATTTTACAGTAGAGTTGACCTAGCTTTATAAGCTTGTAAAAATAATTTCACACTAGAGTTGAACTCGCTCTATAAGCTAGTTCAAATAATTTTAAACTAGAGATGAACTAGCTCTATAAGCTTGTACAAATAATTTGACACTAGAGTTGAACTAGCTCTATAGCCTAGTACAAATAATTTTACACTAGAGTTGAACTAGCTCTATAGCCTAGTACAAATATTTTTACACTAGAGTTTAACTAGCACCATAAGCTAGTTAAAATAATTTTACCCTAGATTCGAACTAGCTCTATAGGCTAGTACAAATAATTTTACACTAGAGTTGAACTTCCTCTATAAGCTAGTTCAAATAATTTTACTCTAGAGTTGGACTAGCTCTATAACCTAGTACAAATAATTTTACACTATAGCTGAACTAGCTCTATAAGCTAGTTCAAATAATTTTACACTAGAGTTAAACTAGCTCTATTGCCTAGCACAAATAATTTTATACTAGAGTTGAACTAGCTCTATAAGCTAGTTCAAATAATTTTACACTAGAGTTGAACTAGCTCTATAGCCTAGTACAAATATTTTTACACTAGAGTTTAACTAGCTCTATAGACTAGTACAAATAATTTTACACTAGAGTTGAACTAGCTCTATAGACTAGTATCAATATTTTTACACTAGAGTTGAACTAGCTCTATCAGCTTGTTGAAATAATTTTACACTAGAGTTGAACTAGCTCTATAGCCTAGTACAAATAATTTTACACTAGAGTTGAACTAGCTCTATAGCCTAGTATAAATAATTTTACACTACAGTTGAACTATCTCTATAGCCTAGTACAAATAATTTTACAGTAGAGTTGACCTAGCTTTATAAGCTTGTAAAAATAATTTCACACTAGAGTTGAACAAGCTCTATAAGCTAGTTCAAATAATTTTAAACTATAGATGAACTAGCTCTATAAGATTGTACAAATAATTTTAAGCTAGATTTGAACTAGCTCTATAGCCTAGTACAAATAATTTTACGTAGAGTTGAACTGGCTCTATAGCCTAGTACAAATATTTTTACACTAGAGTTTAACTAGCACCATAAGCTAGTTAAAATAAATTTACCCTACATTCGAACTAGCTCTATAGCCTAGTACAAATAATTTTACACTAGAGTTGAACTTGCTCTATAAGCTAGTTCAAATAATTTTACTCTAGAGTTGGACTAGCTCTATAGCCTAGTACAAATAATTTTACACTATAGCTGAACAAGCTCTATAAGCTAGTTGAAATAATTTTACACTAGAGTGGAACTAGCTCTATAGCTTAGTACAAATATTTTTACACTAGAGTTGAACTAGCTCTATTAGCTTGTAAAAATAATTTCACACTAGAGTTGAACTCGCTCTATAAGCTAGTTGAAATAATTTTACACTAGAGTTGAACTAGCTCTATAGCCTAGTACAAATATTTTTACACTAGAGATTAACTAGCTCTATAGCCTAGCACAAATAATTATACACTAGAGTTGAACTAGCTCTATAAACTAGTACAAATATTTTTACACTAGAGTTGAACTAGCTCTATCAGCTTGTTGAAATAATTTTACACTAGAGTTGAACTAGCTCTATAGCCTAGTATAAATAATTTTACACTAGAGTTGAACTAGCTCTATAGCCTAGTACAAATAATTTTACAGTAGAGTTGACCTAACTTTATAAGCTTGTAAAAATAATTTCACACTAGAGTTGAACTCGCTCTATAAGCTAGTTCAAATAATTTTACACTAGATTTGAACTAGCTCTATAGCCTAGTACAAATAATTTTACACTAGAGTTGAACTGGCTCTATAGCCTAGTACAAATATTTTTACACTAGAGTTTAACTAGCACCATAAGCTAGTTAAAATAATTTTACCCTACATTCGAACTAGCTCTATAGCCTAGTACAAATAATTTTACACTAGAGTTGAACTTGCTCTATAAGCTAGTTCAAATAATTTTACTCTAGAGTTGGACTAGCTCTATAGCCTAGTACAAATAATTTTACACTATAGCTGAACAAGCTCTATAAGCTAGTTGAAATAATTTTACACTAGAGTGGAACTAGCTCTATAGCTTAGTACAAATTTTTTTACACTAGAGTTGAACTAGCTCTATTAGCTTGTAAAAATAATTTCACACTAGAGTTGAACTCGCTCTATAAGCTAGTTCAAATAATTTTACACTAGAATTGAACTAGCTCTATAGCCTAGTACAAATATTTTTACACTAGAGTTTAACTAGCTCTATAGCCTAGCACAAATAATTATACACTAGAGTTGAACTAGCTCTATAGACTAGTACAAATATTTTTACACTAGAGTTGAACTAGCTCTATCAGCTTGTTGAAATAATTTTACACTAGAGTTTAACTAGCTCTATAGCCTAGTATAAATAATTTTACACTAGAGTTGAACTAGCTCTATAGCCTAGTACAAATAATTTTACAGTAGAGTTGACCTAACTTTATAAGCTTGTAAAAATAATTTCACACTAGAGTTGAACTAGCTCTATAAGCTTGTACAAATAATTTTACACTAGAGTTGAACTAGCTCTATAGCCTAGTACAAATAATTTTACACTAGAGTTGAACTGGCTCTATAGCCTAGTACAAATATTTTTACACTAGAGTTTAACTAGCACCATAAGCTAGTTAAAATAATTTTACCCAAGATTCGAACTAGCTCTATAGCCTAGTACAAATAATTTTACACTAGAGTTGAACTTTCTCTATAAGCTAGTTCAAATATTTTTACTCTAGAGTTGGACTAGCTCTATAGCCTAGTACAAATAATTTTACACTATAGCTGAACTAGCTCTATAAGCTAGTTCAAATAATTTTACACTAGAGTTAAACTACCTCTATTGCCTAGTACAAATAATTTTATACTAGAGTTGAACTAGCTCTATAAGCTAGTTCAAATAATTTTACACTAGAGTTGAACTAGCTCTATAGCCTAGTACAAATAATTTTACACTAGAGTTGAACTAGCTCTATAAGCTTGTACAAATAATTTTACACAAGTGTTGAACTAGCTCTATAGCCTAGTACAATTTTTTTTGCAATAGAGTTGAACTAGCTCTAAAAGCTAGTTCAAATAATTTTACAGTAGAGTTGAACTAGCTCTATAGCCTAGTACAAATAATTTTACACTAGAGTTGAACGAGCTCTATATGCTAGTTCCAATAATTTATACTAGAGTTGAACTAGCTCTATAGCCTAGTACAAATATTTTTACACTAGAGTTTAACTAGCACCATAAGCTAGTTAAAATAATTTTACCCTAGCTTCGAACTAGCTCTATAGCCTAGTACAAATAATTTTACACTAGAGTTGAACTTCCTCTATAAGCTAGTTCAAATAATTTTACTCTAGAGTTCGACTAGCTCTATAGCCTAGTACAAATAATTTTACACTATACCTGAACAAGCTCTATAAGCTAGTTGAAATAATTTTACACTAGAGTGGAACTAGCTCTATAGCTTAGTACAAATATTTTTACACTAGAGTTGAACTAGCTCTATTAGCTTGTAAAAATAATTTCACACTAGACTTGAACTCACTCTATAAGCTAGTTCAAATAATTTTACACTAGAGTTGAACTAGCTCTATAGCCTAGTACAAATATTTTTACACTAGAGTTTAACTAGCTCTATAGCCTAGCACAAATAATTATACACTAGAGTTGAACTAGCTCTATAGACTAGTACAAATATTTTTACACTAGAGTTGAACTAGCTCTATCAGCTTGTTGAAATAATTTTACACTAGAGTTGAACTAGCTCTATAGCCTAGTATAAATAATTTTACACTAGAGTTGAACTAGCTCTATAGCCTAGTACAAATAATTTTAGAGTAGAGTTGACCTAACTTTATAAGCTTGTAAAAATAATTTCACACTAGAGTTGAACTCGCTCTATAAGCTAGTTCAAATAATTTTACACTAGATTTGAACTAGCTCTATAGCCTAGTACAAATAATTTTACACTAGAGTTGAACTGGCTCTATAGCCTAGTACAAATATTTTTACACTAGAGTTTAACTAGCACCATAAGCTAGTTAAAATAATTTTACCCTACATTCGAACTAGCTCTATAGCCTAGTACAAATAATTTTACACTAGAGTTGAACTTGCTCTATAAGCTAGTTCAAATAATTTTACTCTAGAGTTGGACTAGCTCTATAGCCTAGTACAAATAATTTTACACTATAGCTGAACAAGCTCTATAAGCTAGTTGAAATAATTTTACACTAGAGTGGAACTAGCTCTATAGCTTAGTACAAATATTTTTACACTAGAGTTGAACTAGCTCTATTAGCTTGTAAAAATAATTTCACACTAGAGTTGAACTCGCTCTATAAGCTAGTTCAAATAATTTTACACTAGAGTTGAACTAGCTCTATAGCCTAGTACAAATATTTTTACACTAGAGTTTAACTAGCTCTATAGCCTAGCACAAATAATTATACACTAGAGTTGAACTAGCTCTATAGACTAGTACAAATATTTTTACACTAGAGTTGAACTAGCTCTATCAGCTTGTTGAAATAATTTTACACTAGAGTTTAACTAGCTCTATAGCCTAGTATAAATAATTTTACACTAGAGTTGAACTAGCTCTATAGCCTAGTACAAATAATTTTACAGTAGAGTTGACCTAACTTTATAAGCTTGTAAAAATAATTTCACACTAGAGTTGAACTAGCTCTATAAGCTTGTACAAATAATTTTACACTAGAGTTGAACTAGCTCTATAGCCTAGTACAAATAATTTTACACTAGAGTTGAACTGGCTCTATAGCCTAGTACAAATATTTTTACACTAGAGTTTAACTAGCACCATAAGCTAGTTAAAATAATTTTACCCAAGATTCGAACTAGCTCTATAGCCTAGTACAAATAATTTTACACTAGAGTTGAACTTTCTCTATAAGCTAGTTCAAATATTTTTACTCTAGAGTTGGACTAGCTCTATAGCCTAGTACAAATAATTTTACACTATAGCTGAACTAGCTCTATAAGCTAGTTCAAATAATTTTACACTAGAGTTAAACTACCTCTATTGCCTAGTACAAATAATTTCATACTAGAGTTGAACTAGCTCTATAAGCTAGTTCAAATAATTTTACACTAGAGTTGAACTAGCTCTATAGCCTAGTACAAATAATTTTACACTAGAGTTGAACTAGCTCTATAGCCTAGTACAAATAATTGCACACTAGAGTTGAACTAGCTCTATAAGCTTGTACAAATAATTTTGCACTAGAGTTGAACTAGCTCTATAAGCTAGTTCAACTACATTTACAGTAGAGTTGAACTCGCTCTATAGCCTAGTACAAATATTTTTACACTAGAGTTGAACTAGCTCTATAAGCTTGTACAAATAATTTTACACAAGTGTTGAACTAGCTCTATAGCCTAGTACAATTTTTTTTGCAATAGAGTTGAACTAGCTCTAAAAGCTAGTTCAAATAATTTTACAGTAGAGTTGAACTAGCTCTATAGCCTAGTACAAATAATTTTACACTAGAGTTGAACGAGCTCTATATGCTAGTTCCAATAATTTATACTAGAGTTGAACTAGCTCTATAGCCTAGTACAAATATTTTTACACTAGAGTTTAACTAGCACCATAAGCTAGTTAAAATAATTTTACCCTAGCTTCGAACTAGCTCTATAGCCTAGTACAAATAATTTTACACTAGAGTTGAACTTCCTCTATAAGCTAGTTCAAATAATTTTACTCTAGAGTTGGACTAGCTCTATAGCCTAGTACAAATAATTATACACTAGAGTTGAACTAGCTCTATAGACTAGTACAAATATTTTTACACTAGAGTTGAACTAGCTCTATCAGCTTGTTGAAATAATTTTACACTAGAGTTGAACTAGCTCTATAGCCTAGTATAAATAATTTTACACTAGAGTTGAACTAGCTCTATAGCCTAGTACAAATAATTTTACAGTAGAGTTTACCTAACTTTATAAGCATGTAAAAATAATTTCACACCAGAGTTGAACTCGCTCTATAAGCTAGTTCAAATAATTTTAAACTAGAGATGAACTAGCTCTATAAGCTTGTACAAATAATTTTACACTAGAGTTGAACTAGCTCTATAGCCTAGTACAAATAATTTTACACTAGAGTTGAACTGGCTCTATAGCCTAGTACGAATATTTTTACACTAGAGTTTAACTAGCACCATAAGCTAGTTAAAATAATTTTACCCAAGATTCGAACTAGCTCTATAGCCTAGTACAAATAATTTTACACTAGAGTTGAACTTTCTCTATAAGGTAGTTCAAATAATTTTACTCTAGAGTTGGACTAGCTCTATAGCCTAGTACAAATAATTTTACACTATAGCTGAACTAGCTCTATAAGCTAGTTCAAATAATTTTACACTAGAGTTAAACTAGCTCTATTGCCTAGTACAAATAATCTTATACTAGAGTTGAACTAGCTCTATAAGCTAGTTCAAATAATTTTACACTAGAGTTGAACTAGCTCTATAGCCTAGTACAAATAATTTTACACTAGAGTTGAACTAGCTCTATAGCCTAGTACAAATAATTGCACACTAGAGTTGAACTAGCTCTATAGCCTAGTACAAATAATTTTACAGTAGAGTTGACCTAGCTCT
>NC_057808.1:144324332-144329095 GCF_018294505.1 Triticum aestivum | reverse complement strand
CTAGAGTTGAACTTCCTCTATAAGCTAGTTCAAATAATTTTACTCTAGAGTTGGACTAGCTCTATAGCCTAGTACAAATAATTTTACACTATAGCTGAACTAGCTCTATAAGCTAGTTCAAATAATTTTACACTAGAGTTAAACTAGCTCTATTGCCTAGTACAAATAATTTTATACTAGAGTTGAACTAGCTCTATAAGCTAGTTCAAATAATTTTACACTAGAGTTGAACTAGCTCTATAGCCTAGTACAAATAATTTTACACTAGAGTTGGACTAGCTCTATAGCCTAGTACAAATAATTTTACACTATAGCTGAACTAGCTCTATAAGCTAGTTCAAATAATTTTACACTAGAGTTAAACTAGCTCTATTGCCTAGTACAAATAATTTTATACTAGAGTTGAACTAGCTCTATAAGCTAGTTCAAATAATTTTACACTAGAGTTGAACTAGCTCTATAGCCTAGTACAAATAATTTTACAATAGAGTTGAACTAGCTCTATAGCCTAGTATAAATAATTTTACACTACAGTTGAACTAGCTCTATAGCCGAGTACAAATAATTTTACAGTAGAGTTGACCTAGCTTTATAAGCTTGTAAAACTAATTTCACACTAGAGTTGAACAAGCTCTATAAGCTAGTTCAAATAATTTTAAACTATAGATGAACTAGCTCTATAAGATTGTACAAATAATTTTACACTAGATTTGAACTAGCTCTATAGCCTAGTACAAATAATTTTACACTAGAGTTGAACTGGCTCTATAGCCTAGTACAAATATTTTTACACTAGAGTTTAACTAGCACCATAAGCTAGTTAAAATAATTTTACCCTACATTCGAACTAGCTCTATAGCCTAGTACAAATAATTTTACACTAGAGTTGAACTTGCTCTATAAGCTAGTTCAAATAATTTTACTCTAGAGTTGGACTAGCTCTATAGCCTAGTACAAATAATTTTACACTATAGCTGAACAAGCTCTATAAGCTAGTTCAAATAATTTTACACTAGAGTGGAACTAGCTCTATAGCTTAGTACAAATATTTTTACACTAGAGTTGAACTAGCTCTATTAGCTTGTAAAAATAATTTCACACTAGAGTTGAACTCGCTCTATAAGCTAGTTCAAATAATTTTACACTAGAGTTGAACTAGCTCTATAGCCTAGTACAAATATTTTTACACTAGAGTTTAACTAGCTCTATAGCCTAGCACAAATAATTATACACTAGAGTTGAACTAGCTCTATAGACTAGTACAAATATTTTTACACTAGAGTTGAACTAGCTCTATCAGCTTGTTGAAATAATTTTACACTAGAGTTGAACTAGCTCTATAGCCTAGTATAAATAATTTTACATTAGAGTTGAACTAGCTCTATAGCCTAGTACAAATAATTTTACAGTAGAGTTGACCTAACTTTATAAGCTTGTAAAACTAATTTCACACTAGAGTTGAACTCGCTCTATAAGCTAGTTCAAATAATTTTACACTAGATTTGAACTAGCTCTATAGCCTAGTACAAATAATTTTACACTAGAGTTGAACTGGCTCTATAGCCTAGTACAAATATTTTTACACTACAGTTTAACTAGCACCATAAGCTAGTTAAAATAATTTTACCCTACATTCGAACTAGCTCTATAGCCTACTACAAATAATATTACACTAGAGTTGAACTTGCTCTATAAGCTAGTTCAAATAATTTTACTCTAGAGTTGGACTAGCTCTATAGCCTAGTACAAATAATTTTACACTATAGCTGAACAAGCTCTATAAGCTAGTTCAAATAATTTTACACTAGAGTGGAACTAGCTCTATAGCTTAGTACAAATATTTTTACACTAGAGTTGAACTAGCTCTATTAGCTTGTAAAAATAATTTCACACTAGAGTTGAACTCGCTCTATAAGCTAGTTCAAATAATTTTACACTAGAGTTGAACTAGCTCTATAGCCTAGTACAAATATTTTTACACTAGTGTTTAACTAGCTCTATAGCCTAGCACAAATAATTATACACTAGAGTTGAACTAGCTCTATAGTCTAGTACAAATATTTTTACACTAGAGTTGAACTAGCTCTATCAGCTTGTTGAAATAATTTTACACTAGAGTTTAACTAGCTCTATAGCCTAGTATAAATAATTTTACACTAGAGTTGAACTAGCTCAATAGCCTAGTACAAATAATTTTACAGTAGAGTTGACCTAACTTTATAAGCTTGTAAAAATAATTTCTCACTAGAGTTGAACTAGCTCTATAAGCTTGTACAAATAATTTTACACTAGAGTTGAACTAGCTCTATAGCCTAGTACAAATAATTTTACACTAGAGTTGAACTGGCTCTATAGCCTAGTACAAATATTTTTACACTAGAGTTTAACTAGCACCATAAGCTAGTTAAAATAATTTTACCCAAGATTCGAACTAGCTCTATAGCCTAGTACAAATAATTTTACACTAGAGTTGAACTTTCTCTATAAGCTAGTTCAAATATTTTTACTCTAGAGTTGGACTAGCTCTATAGCCTAGTACAAATAATTTTACACTATAGCTGAACTAGCTCTATAAGCTAGTTCAAATAATTTTACACTAGAGTTAAACTACCTCTATTGCCTAGTACAAATAATTTTATACTAGAGTTGAACTAGCTCTATAAGCTAGTTCAAATAATTTTACACTAGAGTTGAACTAGCTCTATAGCCTAGTACAAATAATTTTACACTAGAGTTGAACTAGCTCTATAGCCTAGTACAAATAATTGCACACTAGAGTTGAACTAGCTCTATAAGCTTGTACAAATAATTTTGCACTAGAGTTGAACTAGCTCTATAAGCTAGTTCAACTACATTTACAGTAGAGTTGAACTCGCTCTATAGCCTAGTACAAATATTTTTACACTAGAGTTGAACTAGCTCTATAAGCTTGTACAAATAATTTTACACAAGTGTTGAACTAGCTCTATAGCCTAGTACAATTTTTTTTGCAATAGAGTTGAACTAGCTCTAAAAGCTAGTTCCAATAATTTATACTAGAGTTGAACTAGCTCTATAGCCTAGTACAAATATTTTTACACTAGAGTTTAACTAGCACCATAAGCTAGTTAAAATAATTTTACCTAGCTTCGAACTAGCTCTATAGCCTAGTAGAAATAATTTTACACTAGAGTTAAACTTCCTCTATAAGCTAGTTCAAATAATTTTACTCTAGAGTTGGACTAGCTCTATAGCCTAGTACAAATAATTTTACACTATAGCTGAACTAGCTCTATAAGCTAGTTCAAATAATTTTACACTAGAGTTAAACTAGCTCTATTGCCTAGTACAAATAATTTTATACTAGAGTTGAACTAGCTCTATAAGCTAGTTCCAATAATTTTACACTAGAGTTGAACTAGCTCTATAGCCTAGTACAAATAATTTTACACTAGAGTTGGACTAGCTCTATAGCCTAGTACAAATAATTTTACACTATAGCTGAACTAGCTCTATAAGCTAGTTCAAATAATTTTACACTAGAGTTAAACTAGCTCTATTGCCTAGTACAAATAATTTTATACTAGAGTTGAACTAGCTCTATAAGCTAGTTCAAATAATTTCACACTAGAGTTGAACTAGCTCTATAGCCTAGTACAAATAATTTTACAATAGAGTTCAACTAGCTCTATAGCCTAGTATAAATAATTTTACACTACAGTTGAACTAGCTCTATAGCCTAGTACAAATAATTTTACAGTAGAGTTGACCTAGCTTTATAAGCTTGTAAAAATAATTTCACACTAGAGTTGAACAAGCTCTATAAGCTAGTTCAAATAATTTTAAACTATAGATGAACTAGCTCTATAAGATTGTACAAATAATTTTACACTAGATTTGAACTAGCTCTATAGCCCAGTACAAATAATTTTACACTAGAGTTGAACTGGCTCTATAGCCTAGTACAAATATTTTTACACTAGAGTTTAACTAGCACCATAAGCTAGTTAAAATAATTTTACCCTAGATTCGAACTAGCTCTATAGCCTAGTACAAATAATTTTACACTAGAGTTGAACTTGCTCTATAAGCTAGTTCAAATAATTTTACTCTAGAGTTGGACTAGCTCTATAGCCTAGTACAAATAATTTTACACTATAGCTGAACAAGCTCTATAAGCTAGTTCAAATAATTTTACACTAGAGTGGAACTAGCTCTATAGCTTAGTACAAATATTTTTACACTAGAGTTGAACTAGCTCTATTAGCTTGTAAAAATAATATCACACTAGAGTTGAACTCGCTCTATAAGCTAGTTCAAATAAATTAACACTAGGGTTGAACTAGCTCTATAGCCTAGTACAAATATTTTTACACTAGAGTTTAACTAGCTCTATAGCCTAGCACAAATAATTATACACTAGAGTTGAACTAGCTCTACAGACTAGTACAAATATTTTTACACTAGAGTTGAACTAGCTCTATCAGCTTGTTGAAATAATTTTACACTAGAGTTGAACTAGCTCTATAGCCTAGTATAAATAATTTTACATTAGAGTTGAACTAGCTCTATAGCCTAGTACAAATAATTTTACAGTAGAGTTGACCTAACTTTATAAGCTTGTAAAAATAATTTCACACTAGAGTTGAACTCGCTCTATAAGCTAGTTCAAATAATTTTAAACTAGAGATGAACTAGCTCTATAAGCTTGTACAAATAATTTTACACTAGAGTTGAACTAGCTCTATAGCCTAGTACAAATAATTTTACACTAGAGTTGAACT
>NC_057808.1:144317318-144324249 GCF_018294505.1 Triticum aestivum | reverse complement strand
GCTCTATAGCCTAGTACAAATAATTTTACACTATAGCTGAACTAGCTCTATAAGCTAGTTCAAATAATTTTACACTAGAGTTAAACTAGCTCTATTGCCTAGTACAAATAATTTTATACTAGAGTTGAACTAGCTCTATAAGCTAGTTCAAATAATTTTACACTATAGTTGAACTAGCTCCATAGCCTAGTACAAATAATTTTACACTAGAGTTGAACTAGCTCTATAGCCTAGTACAAATAATTGCACACTAGAGTTGAACTAGCTCTATAAGCTTGTACAAATAATTTTGCACTAGTGTTGAACTAGCTCTATAAGCTAGTTCAACTACATTTAAAGTAGAGTTGAACTCGCTCTATAGCTTAGTACAAATATTTTTACACTAGAGTTGATCTAGCTCTATAAGCTTGTACAAATAATTTTACACAAGTGTTGAAGTAGCTCTATAGCCTAGTACAATTGTTTTTGCAATAGAGTTGAACTAGCTCTAAAAGCTAGTTCAAATAATTTTACAGTAGAGTTGAACTAGCTCTATAGCCTAGTACAAATAATTTTACAATAGAGTTGAACGAGCTCTATAAGCTAGTTCAAATAATTTTACACTAGAGTTGAACTAGCTCTATAGCCTAGTACAAATATTTTTACACTAGAGTTTAACTAGCACCATAAGCTAGTAAAAATAATTTTACCCTAGCTTCGAACTAGCTCTATAGCCTAGTACAAATAATTTTACACTAGAGTTGAACTTCCTCTATAAGCTAGTTCAAATAATTTTACTATAGAGTTGGACTAGCTCTATAGCCTAGTACAAATAATTTTACACTATAGCTGAACTAGCTCTATAAGCTAGTTCAAATAATTTTACACTAGAGTTAAACTAGCTCTATTGCCTAGTACAAATAATTTTATACTAGAGTTGAACTAGCTCTATAAGCTAGTTCAAATAATTTTACACTAGAGTTGAACTAGCTCTATGGCCTAGTACAAATAATTTTACACTAGAGTTGAACTAGCTCTATAGCCTAGTACAAATAATTGCATACTAGAGTTGAACTAGCTCTATAAGCTTGTACAAATAATTTTGCACTAGAGTTGAACTAGCTCTGTAAGCTAGTTCAACTACATTTACAGTAGAGTTGAACTCGCTCTATAGCCTAGTACAAATATTTTTACAGTAGAGTTGAACAAGCTCTATAAGCTTCTACGAATAATTTTACACAAGTGTTGAACTAGCTCTATAGCCTAGCACAATTTTTTTTGCAATAGAGTTGAACTAGCTCTAAAAGCTAGTTCAAATAATTTTATAGTAGAGTTGAACTAGCTCTATAGCCTAGTAAAAATAATTTTACACTAGAGTTGAACTGGCTCTATAGCCTAGTACAAATATTTTTACATTAGAGTTTAACTAGCACCATAAGCTAGTTAAAATAATTTTACCCTAGATTCGAAATAGCTCTATAGCCTAGTACAAATAATTTTACACTAGAGTTTAACTTTCTCTATAAGCTAGTTCAAATAATTTTACTCTAGAGTTGGACTAGCTCTATAGCCTAGTACAAATAATTTTACACTATAGCTGAACTAGCTCTATAAGCTAGTTCAAATAATTTTACACTAGAGTTAAACTAGCTCTATTGCCTAGTACAAATAATTTTATACTAGAGTTGAACTAGCTCTATAAGCTAGTTCAAATAATTTTACACTAGAGTTGAATTAGCTCTATAGCCTAGTACAAATAATTTTACACTAGAGTTGAACTAGCTCTATAGCCTAGTAAAAATAATTGCACACTAGCGTTGAACTAGCTCTATAAGCTTGTACAAATAATTATGCACTAGAGTTGAACTAGCTCTATAAGCTAGTTCAACTACATTTACAGTAGAGTTGAACTCGCTTTATAGCCTAGTACAAATATTTTTACACTAGAGTTGAACTAGCTCTATAAGCTTGTACAAATAATTTTACACAAGTGTTGAACTAGCTCTATAGCCTAGTACAATTTTTTTTGCAATAGAGTTGAACTGGCTCTAAAAGCTAGTTCAAATAATTTTACAGTAGAGTTGAACTAGCTCTGTAAGCTAGTTCAAATAATTTTACAGTAGAGTTGAACTAGCTCTATAAGCTAGTTCAAATAATTTCACACTAGAGTTGAACTCGCTCTATAAGCTAGTTCAAATAATTTTACACTAGAGTTGAACTAGCTCTATAGCCTAGTACAAATATTTTACACTAGAGTTGAACTAGCTCTATAGCCCAGTACAAATATTTTTACACTAGAGTTTAACTAGCACCATAAGCTAGTTAAAATAATTTTACCCTAGATTCGAACTAGCTCTATAGCCTAGTACAAATAATTTTACACTAGAGTTGAACTTCCTCTATAAGCTAGTTCAAATAATTTTACTCTAGAGTTGGACTAGCTCTATAGCCTAGTACAAATAATTTTACACTATAGCTGAACTAGCTCTATAAGCTAGTTCAAATAATTTTACACTAGAGTTAAACTAGCTCTATTGCCTAGTACAAATAATTTTATACTAGAGTTGAACTAGCTCTATAAGCTAGTTCAAATAATTTTACACTAGAGTTGAACTAGCTCTATAGCCTAGAAAAAATAATTTTACACTAGAGTTGAACTAGCTCTATGAGCTTGTACGAATAATTTTACACAAGTGTTGAACTAGCTCTATAGCCTAGTACAAATAATTTTACCCTAGAGTTGAACTTCATCTATAAGCTAGTTCAAATAATTTTACTCTAGAGTTGGACTAGCTCTATAGCCTAGTACAAATAATTTTGCACTAGAGTTGAACTAGCTCTATAAGCTAGTTCAACTACATTTACAGTAGAGTTGAACTTGCTCTATAGCCTAGTACAAATATTTTTACAGTAGAGTTGAACTACCTCTATGAGCTTGTACGAATAATTTTACACAAGTGTTGAACTAGCTCTATAGCCTAGCACAATTTTTTTTGCAATAGAGTTGAACTAGCTCCAAAAGCTAGTTCAAATAATTTTACAGTAGAGTTGAACTAGCTCTATAAGCTTGTACAAATAATTTTACACTAGAGTTGAACTAGCTCTATAGCCTAGTACAAATATTTTTACACTAGAGTTTAACTAGCACCATAAGCTAGTTAAAATAATTTTACCCTAGATTCGAACTAGCTCTATAACCTAGTACAAATAATTTTACACTAGAGTTGAACTTTCTCTATTAGCTAGTTCAAATAATTTTACTCTAGAGTTGGACTAGCTCTATAGCCTAGTACAAATAATTTTACACTATAGCTGAACTAGCTCTATAAGCTAGTTCAAATAATTTTACACCAGAGTTAAACTAGCTCTATTGCCTAGTACAAATAATTTTATACTAGAGTTGAATTAGCTCTATAAGCTAGTTCAAATAATTTTACACTTGAGTTGAACTAGCTCTATAGCCTAGTACAAATAATTTTACACTAGAGTTGAACTAGCTCTATAGCCTAGTACAAATAATTGCACAGTAGAGTTGAACTAGCTCTATAAGCTTGTACAAATAATTTTGCACTAGAGTTGAACTAGCTCTATAAGCTAACTCAACTACATTTACAGTAGAGTTGAACTCGCTCTATAGCCTAGTACAAATATTTTTACACTAGAGTTGAACTAGCTCTATAAGCTTGTACAAATAATTTTACACAAGTGTTGAACTAGCTCTATAGCCTAGTACAAATTTTTTTGCAATAGAGTTGAACTAGCTCTAAAAGCTAGTTCAAATAATTTTACAGTAGAGTTGAACTAGCTCTATAGCCTAGTACAAATAATTTTACACTAGAGTTGAACGAACTCTATAAGCTAGTTCAAACAATTTTACACTAGAGTTGCACTAGCTCTATAGCCTAGTACAAATATTTTTACACTAGATTTAACTAGCACCATAAGCTAGTTAAAATAATTTTACCCTAGATTCGAACTAGCTCTATAGCCTAGTACAAATAATTTTACCCTAGAGTTGAACTTCCTCTATAAGCTAGTTCAAATAATTTTACTCTAGAGTTGGACTAGCTCTATAGCCTAGTACAAATAATTTTACACTATAGCTGAACTAGCTCTATAAGCTAGTTCAAATAATTTTACACTAGAGTTAAACTAGCTCTATTGCCTAGTACAAATAATTTTATACTAGAGTTGAACTAGCTCTATAAGCTAGTTCAAATAATTTTACACTAGAGTTGAACTAGCTCTATAGCCTAGTACAAATAATTTTACACTAGAGTTGAAATAGCTCTATAGCCTAGTACAAATAATTGCATACTAGAGTTGAACTAGCTCTATAAGCTTGTACAAATAATTTTGCACTAGAGTTGAACTAGCTCTATAAGCTAGTTCAACTACATTTACAATAGAGTTGAACTTGCTCTATAGCCTAGTACAAATATTTTTAGAGTAGAGTTGAACTACCTCTATGAGCTTGTACGAATAATTTTACACAAGTGTTGAACTAGCTCTATAGCCTAGCACAATTTTTTTTGCAATAGAGTTGAACTAGCTCCAAAAGCTAGTTCAAATAATTTTACAGTAGAGTTGAACTAGCTCTATAAGCTTGTACAAATAATTTTACACTAGAGTTGAACTAGCTCTATAGCCTAGTACAAATATTTTTACACTAGAGTTTAACTAGCACCATAAGCTAGTTAAAATAATTTTACCCTAGATTCGAACTAGCTCTATAGCCTAGTACAAATAATTTTACACTAGAGTTGAACTTTCTCTATAATCTAGTTCAAATAATTTTACTCTAGAGTTGGACTAGCTCTATAGCCTAGTACAAATAATTTTACACTATAGCTGAACTAGCTCTATCAGCTACTTCAAATAATTTTACACTAGAGTTAAACTAGCTCTATTGCCTAGTACAAATAATTTTATACTAGAGTTGAATTAGCTCTATAAGCTAGTTCAAATAGTTTTACACTAGAGTTGAACTAGCTCTATAGCCTAGTACAAATAATTTTACACTAGAGTTGAACTAGCTCTATAGCCTAGTACAAATAATTGCACACTAGAGTTGATCTAGCTCTATAAGCTTGTACAAATAATTATGCACTAGAGTTGAACTAGCTCTATAAGCTAGTTCAACTACATTTACAGTAGAGTTGAACTCGCTTTATAGCCTAGTACGAATATTTTTACACTAGAGTTGAACTAGCTCTATAAGCTTGTACAAATAATTTTACACAAGTGTTGAACTAGCTCTATAGCCTAGTACAATTTTTTTTGCAATAGAGTTGAACTGGCTCTAAAAGCTAGTTCAAATAATTTTACAGTAGAGTTGAACTAGCTCTATAGCCTAGTACAAATAATTGCACACTAGAGTTGAACTAGCTCTATAAGCTTGTACAAATAATTATGCACTAGAGTTGAACTAGCTCTATAAGCTAGTTCAACTACATTTACAGTAGAGTTGAACTCGCTTTATAGCCTAGTACAAATATTTTTACACTAGAGTTGAACTAGCTCTATAAGCTTGTACAAATAATTTTACACAAGTGTTGAACTAGCTCTATAGCCTAGTACAATTTTTTTTGCAATAGAGTTGAACTGGCTCTAAAAGCTAGTTCAAATAATTTTACAGTACAGTTGAACTAGCTCTATAAGCTAGTTCAAATAATTTTACAGTAGAGTTGAACTAGCTCTATAGCCCAGTACAAATATTTTTACACTAGAGTTTAACTAGCACCATAAGCTAGTTAAAATAATTTTACCCTAGATTCGAACTAGCTCTAGCCTAGTACAAATAATTTTACACTAGAGTTGAACTTCCTCTATAAGCTAGTTCAACTAATTTTACTCTAGAGTTGGACTAGCTCTATAGCCTAGTACAAATAATTTTACACTATAGCTGAACTAGCTCTATAAGCTAGTTCAAATAATTTTACACTAGAGTTAAACTAGCTCTATTGCCTACTACAAATAATTTTATACTAGAGTTGAACTAGCTCTATAAGCTAGTTCAAATAATTTTACACTAGAGACGAACTAGCTCTATAGCCTAGAAAAAATAATTTTACACTAGATTTGAACTAGCTCTATAGCCTAGTACAAATAATTGCATACTAGAGTTGAACTAGCTCTATAAGCTTGTACAAATAATTTTGCACTAGAGTTGAACTAGCTCTATAAGCTAGTTCAACTACATTTACAGTAGAGTTGAACTTGCTCTATAGCCTAGTACAAATATTTTTACAGTAGAGTTGAACTACCTCTGTGAGCTCGTACGAATAATTTTACACAAGTGTTGAACTAGCTCTATAGCCTAGCACAATTTTTTTTGCAATAGAGTTGAACTAGCTCCAAAAGCTAGTTCAAATAATTTTACAGTAGAGTTGAACTAGCTCTATAAGCTTGTACAAATAATTTTACACTAGAGTTGAACTATCTCTACAGCCTAGTACAAATATTTTTACACTAGAGTTTAACTAGCACCATAAGCTAGTTAAAATAATTTTACCCTAGATTCGAACTAGCTCTATAGCCTAGTACAAATAATTTTACACTAGAGTTGAACTTTCTCTATTAGCTAGTTCAAATAATTTTACTCTAGAGTTGGACTAGCTCTATAGCCTAGTACAAATAATTTTACACTATAGCTGAACTAGCTCTATAAGCTAGTTCAAATAATTTTACACTAGAGTTAAACTAGCTCTATTGCCTAGTACAAATAATTTTATACTAGAGTTGAATTAGCTCTATAAGCTAGTTCAAATAATTTTACACTAGAGTTGAACTAGCTCTATAGCCTAGTACAAATAATTTTACACTAGAGTTGAACTAGCTGTATAGCCTAGTACAAATAATTGCACACTAGAGTTGAACTAGCTCTATAAGCTTGTACAAATAATTTTGCACTAGAGTTGAACTAGCTCTATAAGCTAGCTCAACTACATTA
>NC_057808.1:144314767-144317000 GCF_018294505.1 Triticum aestivum | reverse complement strand
ACTAGAGTTGAACTAGCTCTATAAGCTTGTACAAATAATTTTACACAAGTGTTGAACTAGCTCTATAGCCTAGTACAATTTTTTTTGCAATAGAGTTGAACTAGCTCTAAAAGCTAGTTCAAATAATTTTACAGTAGAGTTGAACTAGCTCTATAGCCTAGTACAAATAATTTTACACTAGAGTTGAACGACCTCTATAAGCTAGTTCAAACAATTTTACACTAGAGTTGAACTAGCTCTATAGCCTAGTACAAATATTTTTACACTAGATTTAACTAGCACCATAAGCTAGTTAAAATAATTTTACCCTAGATTCGAACTAGCTCTATAGCCTAGTACAAATAATTTTACCCTAGAGTTGAACTTCCTCTATAAGCTAGTTCAAATAATTTTACTCTAGAGTTGGACTAGCTCTATAGCCTAGTACAAATAATTTTACACTATAGCTGAACTAGCTCTATAAGCTAGTTCAAATAATTTTACACTAGAGTTAAACTAGCTCTATTGCCTAGTACAAATAATTTTATACTAGAGTTGAACTAGCTCTATAAGCTAGTTCAAATAATTTTACACTACAGTTGAACTAGCTCTATAGCCTAGTACAAATAATTTTACACTAGAGTTGAACTAGCTCTATAGCCTAGTACAAATAATTGCACACTAGAGTTGAACTAGCTCTATAAGCTTGTACAAATAATTTTGCACTAGAGTTGAACTAGCTCTATAAGCTAGCTCAACTACATTTACAGTAGAGTTGAACTCGCTTTATAGCCTAGTACAAATAGTTTTACACTAGAGTTGAACTAGCTCTATAAGCTTGTACAAATAATTTTACACAAGTGTTGAACTAGCTCTATAGCCTAGTACAATTTTTTTTGCAATAGAGTTGAACTGGCTCTAAAAGCTAGTTCAAATAATTTTACAGTAGAGTTGAACTAGCTCTATAGCCTAGTACAAATAATTGCATACTAGAGTTGAACTAGCTCTATAAGCTAGTTCAAACAATTCTACACTAGAGTTGAACTAGCTCTATAGCCTAGTACAAATATTTTTACACTCGAGTTTAACTAGCACCATAAGCTAGTTAAAATAATTTTACCCTAGATTCGAACTAGCTCTATAGCCTAGTACAAATAATTTTACACTAGAGTTGAACTTCCTCTATAAGCTAGTTCAAATAATTTTACTCTAGAGTTGGACTAGCTCTATAGCCTAGTACAAATAATTTTACACTATAGCTGAACTAGCTCTATAAGCTAGTTCAAATAATTTTACACTAGAGTTAAACTAGCTCTATTGCCTACTACAAATAATTTTATACTAGAGTTGAACTAGCTCTATAAGCTAGTTCAAATAATTTTACACTAGAGACGAACTAGCTCTATAGCCTAGAAAAAATAATTTTACACTAGATTTGAACTAGCTCTATAGCCTAGTACAAATAATTGCATACTAGAGTTGAACTAGCTCTATAAGCTAGTTCAACTACATTTACAGTAGAGTTGAACTTGCTCTATAGCCTAGTACAAATATTTTTACAGTAGAGTTGAACTACCTCTATGAGCTTGTACGAATAATTTTACACAAGTGTTGAACTAGCTCTATAGCCTAGCACAATTTTTTTTGCAAAAGAGTTGAACTAGCTCCAAAAGCTAGTTCAAATAATTTTACAGTAGAGTTGAACTAGCTCTATAAGCTTGTACAAATAATTTTACACTAGAGTTGAACTAGCTCTATAGCCTAGTACAAATATTTTTACACTAGAGTTTAACTAGCACCATAAGCTAGTTAAAATAATTTTACCCTAGATTCGAACTAGCTCTATAGCCTAGTACAAATAATTTTACACTAGAGTTGAACTTTCTCTATTAGCTAGTTCAAATAATTTTACTCTAGAGTTGGACTAGCTCTATAGCCTAATACAAATAATTTTACACTATAGCTGAACTAGCTCCATAAGCTAGTTCAAATAATTTTACACTAGAGTTAAACTAGCTCTATTGCCTAGTACAAATAATTTTATACTAGAGTTGAATTAGCTCTATAAGCTAGTTCAAATAATTTTACACTAGAGTTGAACTAGCTCTATAGCCTAGTACAAATAATTTTACACTAGAGTTGAACTAGCTCTATAGCCTAGTACAAATAATTGCACACTAGAGTTGAACTAGCTCTATAAGCTTGTACAAATAATTTTGCACTAGAGTTGAACTAGCTCTATAAGCTAGTTCAA
>NC_057808.1:144313458-144314757 GCF_018294505.1 Triticum aestivum | reverse complement strand
TCAACTACATTTACAGTAGAGTTGAACTCGCTCTATAGCCTAGTACAAATATTTTTACACTAGAGTTGAACTAGCTCTATAAGCTTGTACAAATAATTTTACACAAGTGTTGAACTAGCTCTATAGCCTAGTACAAATTTTTTTGCAATAGAGTTGAACTAGCTCTAAAAGCTAGTTCAAATAATTTTACAGTAGAGTTGAACTAGCTCTATAGCCTAGTACAAATAATTTTACACTAGAGTTGAACGACCTCTATAAGCTAGTTCAAACAATTTTACACTAGAGTTGAACTAGCTCTATAGCCTAGTAGAAATATTTTTACACTAGAGTTTAACTAGCACCATAAGCTAGTTAAAATAATTTTACCCTAGATTCGAACTAGCTCTATAGCCTAGTACAAATAATTTTACACTAGAGTTGAACTTCCTCTATAAGCTAGTTCAAATAATTTTACTCTAGAGTTGGACTAGCTCTATAGCCTAGTACAAATAATTTTACACTATAGCTGAACTAGCTCTATAAGCTAGTTCAAATAATTTTACACTAGAGTTAAACTAGCTGTATTGCCTAGTACAAATAATTTTATACTAGAGTTGAACTAGCTCTATAAGCTAGTTCAAATAATTTTACACTAGAGTTGAACTAGCTCTATAGCCTAGTACAAATAATTTTACACTAGAGTTGAACTAGCTCTATAGCCTAGTACAAATAATTGCATACTAGAGTTGAACTAGCTCTATAAGCTTGTACAAATAATTTTGCACTAGAGTTGAACTAGCTCTATAAGCTAGTTCAACTACATTTACAGTAGAGTTGAACTCGCTCTATAGCCTAGTACAAATATTTTTACAGTAGAGTTGAACTAGCTCTATAAGCTTGTACGAATAATTTTACACAAGTGTTGAACTAGCTCTATAGCCTAGCACAAATTTTTTTGCAATAGAGTTGAACTAGCTCTAAAAGCTAGTTCAAATAATTTTACAGTAGAGTTGAACTAGCTCTATAGCCTAGTACAAATAATTTTACACTAGAGTTAAACTAGCTCTATAGCCTAGTACAAATAATTTTACACTAGAGTTGAACTAGCTCTATAAGCTAGTTCAAATAATTTAACACTAGAGTGGAATTAGCTCTATAGCTTAGTACAAATATTTTTACACTAGAGTTGAACTAGCTCTATAAGCTTGTAAAAATAATTCCACACTAGAGTTGAAGTCGCTCTATAAGCTAGTTCAAATAATTTTACACTAGAGTTGAACTAGCCCTATAGCCTAGTACAAATATTTCTACACTAGAGTT
>NC_057808.1:144313068-144313448 GCF_018294505.1 Triticum aestivum | reverse complement strand
GTACAAATAATTTTACACTAGAGTTGAACTAGCTCTATAAGCTTGTAAAAATAATTTCACACTAGAGTTGAAGTCGCTCTATAAGCTAGTTCAAATAATTTTACACTAGAGTTGAACTAGCCCTATAGCCTAGTACAAATATTTCTACACTAGAGTTGAACTAGCTCTATAGCCTAGTACAAATAATTTTACACTAGAGTTGAACTAGCTCTATAGCCTAGTACAAATATTTTTACACTAGAGTTTAACTAGCTCTATAGCCTAGTACAAATAATTTTCCACTAGAGTTGAACTAGCTCTATAAGCTAGTTCAAATAATTTTACACTAGAGTGGAACTAGCTCTATAGCTTAGTACAAATATTTTTACACTAGAGTTGAA
>NC_057808.1:144309263-144312976 GCF_018294505.1 Triticum aestivum | reverse complement strand
GCTTGTTAAAAATAATTTCACACTAGAGTTGAGCTCGCTCTATAAGCAAGTTCAAATAATTTTACACTAGAGTTGAACTTGCTCTATAGCCTAGTACAAATATTTTTACACTAGAGTTTAACTAGCTCTATAGCCTAGTACAAATAATTATACACTAGAGTTGAACTAGCTCTATAGACTAGTACAAATGTTTTTACAGTAGAGTTGAGATAGCTCTATCAGCTTGTTGAAATAATTTTACACTAGAGTTGAACTAGCTCTATAGCCTAGTACAAATAATTTTACACTACAGTTGAACTAGCTCTATAGCCTAGTACAAATAATTTTACAGTAAAGTTTACCTAGCTATATAAGCTTGTAAAAATAATTTCACACTAGAGTTGAACAAGCTCTATAAGCTAGTTCAAATAATTTTAAACTAGAGTTGAACTAGCTTTATAGCCTAGTACAAATAATTTTACACTAGAGTTGAACTGGCTCTATAGCCTAGTACAAATATTTTTACACTAGAGTTTAACTAGCACCATAAGCTAGTTAAAATAATTTTACCCTACATTCGAACTAGCTCTATAGCCTAGTACAAATAATTTTACACTAGAGTTGAACTTGCTCTATAAGCTAGTTCAAATAATTTTACTCTAGAGTTGGACTAGCTCTATAGCCTAGTACAAATAATTTTACACTATAGCTGAACAAGCTCTATAAGCTAGTTCAAATAATTTTACACTAGAGTGGAACTAGCCCTATAGGTTAGTACAAATATTGTTACACTAGAGTTGAACTAGCTCTATTAGCTTGTAAAAATAATTTCACACTAGAGTTGAACTCGCTCTATAAGCTAGTTCAAATAATTTTACACTAGAGTTGAACTAGCTCTATAGCCTAGTACAAATATTTTACACTAGAGTTTAACTAGCTCAATATCCTAGTACAAATAATTATACAGTAGAGTTGAACTAGCTCTATAGACTAGTACAAATATTTTTACACTAGAGTTGAACTAGCTCTATCAGCTTGTTGAAATAATTTTACACTAGAGTTGAACTAGCTCTAGAGCCTAGTATAAATAATTTTACACTTGAGTTGAACTAGCTCTATAGCCTAGTACAAATAATTTTACAGTAGAGTTGACCTAACTTTATAAGATTGTAAAAATAATTTCACACTAGAGTTGAACTCGCTCTATAAGCTAGTTCAAATAGTTTTAAACTAGAGATGAACTAGCTCTATAAGCTTGTACAAATAATTTTACACTAGAGCTGAACTAGCTCTATAGGCTAGTACAAATAATTTCACACTAGAGTTGAACTGGCTCTATAGCCTAGTACAAATATTTTTACACTAGAGTTTAACTAGCACCATAAGCTAGTTAAAATAATTTTACCCTAGATTCGAACTAGCTCTATAGCCTAGTACAAATAATTTTACACTAGAGTTTAACTTTCTCTATAAGCTAGTTCAAATAATTTTACTCTAGAGTTGGACTAGCTCTATAGCCTAGTACAAATAATTTTACACTATAGCTGAACTAGGTCTATAAGCTAGTTCAAATAATTTTACACTAGAGTTAAACTAGCTCTATTGCCTAGTACAAATAATTTTATACTAGAGTTGAACTAGCTCTATAAGCTAGTTCAAATAATTTTACACTAGAGTTGAACTAGCTCTATAGCCTAGTACAAATAATTTTACACTAGAGTTGAACTAGCTCTATAGCCTAGTACAAATAATTGCACACTAGGGTTGAACTAGCTCTATAAGCTTGTACAAATAATTTTGCACTAGAGTTGAACTAGCTCTATAAGCTAGTTCAACAACATTTACAGTAGAGTTGAACTCGCTCTATAGCCTAGTACAAATATTTTTACACTAGAGTTGAACTTGCTCTATAAGCTTGTACAAATAAGTTTACACAAGTGTTGAACTAGCTCTATAGCCTAGTACAATTTTTTTTGCAATAGAGTTGAACTAGCTCTAAAAGTTAGTTCAAATAATTTTACAGTAGAGTTTAACTAGCTCTATAGCCTAGTACAAATAATTTTACACAAGAGTTGAACGAGCTCTATAAGCTAGTTCAAATAATTTTACACTAGAGTTGAACTAGCTCTATAGCCTAGTACAAATATTTTTACACTAGAGTTTAACTAGCACCATAAGCTAGTTAAAATAATTTTACCCTAGATTCGAACTAGCTCTATAGCCTAGTACAAATAATTTTACACTAGAGTTGAACTTCCTCTATAAGCTAGTTCAAATAATTTTACTCTAGAGTTGGACTAGCTCTATAGCCTAGTACAAATAATTTTACACTATAGCTGAACTAGCTCTATAAGCTAGTTCAAATAATTTTACACTAGAGTTAAACTAGCTCTATTGCCTAGTACAAATAATTTTATACTAGAGTTGAACTAGCTCTATAAGCTAGTTCAAATAATTTTACACTAGAGTTGAACTAGCTCTATAGCCTAGTACAAATAATTTTACACTAGAGTTGAACTAGCTCTATAGCCTAGTACAAATAATTGCATACTAGAGTTGAACTAGCTCTATAAGCTTGTACAAATAATTTTGCACTAGAGTTGAACTAGCTCTATAAGCTAGTTCAACTACATTTACAGTAGAGTTGAACACGCTCAATAGCCTAGTACAAATATTTTTACAGTAGAGTTGAACTTGCTCTATAAGCTTGTACGAATAATTTTACACAAGTGTTGAACTAGCTCTATAGCCTAGCACAAATTTTTTTGCAATAGAGTTTAACTAGCTCTAAAAGCTAGTTCAAATAATTTTACAGTAGAGTTGAACTAGCTCTATAGCCTAGTACAAATAATTTTACACTAGAGTTAAACTAGCTCTATAGCCTAGTACAAATAATTTTACACTAGAGTTGAACTAGCTCTATAAGCTAGTTCAAATAATTTAACACTAGAGTGGAACTAGCTCTATAGCTTAGTACAAATATTTTTACACTAGAGTTGAACTAGCTCTATAAGCTAGTTCAAATAATTTTACACTAGAGTGGAACTAGCTCTATAGCTTAGTACAATATTTTTACACTAGAGTTGAACTAGCTCTATAAGCTTGTAAAAATAATTTCACACTAGAGTTGAACTCGCTCTATAAGCTAGTTCAAATAATTTTACACTAGAGTTGAACTTGCTCTATAGCCTAGTACAAATATTTTTATACTAGAGTTGAACTAGCTCTATAAGCTAGTTCAAATAATTTTACACTATAGTTGAACTAGCTCTATAGCCTAGTACAAATAATTTTACACTAGAGTTGAACTAGCTCTATAGCCTAGTACAAATAATTGCACACTAGAGTTGACCTAGCTCTATAAGCTTGTACAAATAATTTTGCACTAGAGTTGAACTAGCTCTATAAGCTAGTTCAACAACATTTACAGTAGAGTTGAACTCGCTCTATAGCCTAGTACAAATATTTTTACACTAGAGTTGAACTTGCTCTATAAGCTTGTACAAATAAGTTTACACAAGTGTTGAACTAGCTCTATAGCCAAGTACAATTTTTTTTGCAATAGAGTTGAACTAGCTCTAAAAGTTAGTTCAAATAATTTTACAGTAGAGTTTAACTAGCTCTATAGCCTAGTACAAATAATTTTACACAAGAGTTGAACGAGCTCTATAAGCTAGTTCAAATAATTTTACACTAGAGTTGAACTAGCTCTATAGCCTAGTACAAATATTTTT
>NC_057808.1:144305566-144309253 GCF_018294505.1 Triticum aestivum | reverse complement strand
TATTGCCTAGTACAAATAATTTTATACTAGAGTTGAACTAGCTCTATAAGCTAGTTCAAATAATTTTACACTAGAGTTGAACTAGCTCTATAGCCTAGTACAAATAATTTTACACTAGAGTTGAACTAGCTCTATAGCCTAGTACAAATAATTGCATACTAGAGTTGAACTAGCTCTATAAGCTTGTACAAATAATTTTGCACTAGAGTTGAACTAGCTCTATAAGCTAGTTCAACTACATTTACAGTAGAGTTGAACACGCTCAATAGCCTAGTACAAATATTTTTACAGTAGAGTTGAACTTGCTCTATAAGCTTGTACGAATAATTTTACACAAGTGTTGAACTAGCTCTATAGCCTAGCACAAATTTTTTTGCAATAGAGTTTAACTAGCTCTAAAAGCTAGTTCAAATAATTTTACAGTAGAGTTGAACTAGCTCTATAGCCTAGTACAAATAATTATACACTAGAGTTGAACTAGCTCTATAAGCTAGTTCAAATAATTTAACACTAGAGTGGAACTAGCTCTATAGCTTAGTACAAATATTTTTACACTAGAGCTGAACTAGCTCTATAAGCTTGTAAAAATAATTTCACACTAGAGTTGAACTCGCTCTATAAGCTAGTTCAAATAATTTTACACTAGAGTTGAACTAGCCCTATAGCCTAGTACAAATATTTCTACACTAGAGTTTAACTAGCTCTATAGCCTAGTACAAATAATTTTACACTAGAGTTGAACTAGCTCTATAGCCTAGTACAAATATTTTTACACTAGAGTTTAACTAGCTCTATAGCCTAGTACAAATAATTTTCCACTAGAGTTGAACTAGCTCTATAAGCTAGTTCAAATAATTTTACACTAGAGTGGAACTAGCTCTATAGCTTAGTACAATATTTTTACACTAGAGTTGAACTAGCTCTATAAGCTTGTAAAAATAATTTCACACTAGAGTTGAACTCGCTCTATAAGCTAGTTCAAATAATTTTACACTAGAGTTGAACTTGCTCTATAGCCTAGTACAAATATTTTTACACTAGAGTTTAACTAGCTCTATAGCCTAGTACAAATAATTATACACTAGAGTTGAACTAGCTCTATAGACTAGTACAAATATTTTTACAGTAGAGTTGAACTAGCTCTATCAGCTTGTTGAAATAATTTTACACTAGAGTTGAACTAGCTCTATAGCCTAGTATAAATAATTTTACACTACAGTTGAACTAGCTCTATAGCCTAGTACAAATAATTTTACAGTAAAGTTTACCTAGCTATATAAGCTTGTAAAAATAATTTCACACTAGAGTTGAACAAGCTCTATAAGCTAGTTCAAATAATTTTAAACTATAGATGAACTAGCTCTATAAGATTGTACAAATAATTTTACACTAGAGTTGAACTAGCTTTATAGCCTAGTACAAATAATTTTACACTAGAGTTGAACTGGCTCTATAGCCTAGTACAAATATTTTTACACTAGAGTTTAACTAGCACCATAAGCTAGTTAAAATAATTTTACCCTACATTCGAACTAGCTATATAGCCTAGTACAAATAATTTTACACTAGAGTTGAACTTACTCTATAAGCTAGTTCAAATAATTTTACTCTAGAGTTGGACTAGCTCTATAGCCTAGTACAAATAATTTTACACTATAGCTGAACAAGCTCTATAAGCTAGTTCAAATAATTTTACACTAGAGTGGAACTAGCCCTATAGGTTAGTACAAATATTGTTACACTAGAGTTGAACTAGCTCTATTAGCTTGTAAAAATAATTTCACACTAGAGTTGAACTCGCTCTATAAGCTAGTTCAAATAATTTTACACTAGAGTTGAACTAGCTCTATAGCCTAGTACAAATATTTTACACTAGAGTTTAACTAGCTCAATAGCCTAGTACAAATAATTATACACTAGAGTTGAACTAGCTCTATAGACTAGTACAAATATTTTTACACTAGAGTTGAACTAGCTCTATCAGCTTGTTGAAATAATTTTACACTAGAGTTGAACTAGCTCTAGAGCCTAGTATAAATAATTTTACACTTGAGTTGAACTAGCTCTATAGCCTAGTACAAATAATTTTACAGTAGAGTTGACCTAACTTTATAAGATTGTAAAAATAATTTCACACTAGAGTTGAACTCGCTCTATAAGCTAGTTCAAATAGTTTTAAACTAGAGATGAACTAGCTCTATAAGCTTGTACAAATAATTTTACACTAGAGCTGAACTAGCTCTATAGGCTAGTACAAATAATTTCACACTAGAGTTGAACTGGCTCTATAACCTAGTACAAATATTTTTACACTAGAGTTTAACTAGCACCATAAGCTAGTTAAAATAATTTTACCCTAGATTCGAACTAGCTCTATAGCCTAGTACAAATAATTTTACACTAGAGTTTAACTTTCTCTATAAGCTAGTTCAAATAATTTTACTCTAGAGTTGGACTAGCTCTATAGCCTAGTACAAATAATTTTACACTATAGCTGAACTAGCTCTATAAGCTAGTTCAAATAATTTTACACTAGAGTTAAACTAGCTCTATTGCCTAGTACAAATAATTTTATACTAGAGTTGAACTAGCTCTATAAGCTAGTTCAAATAATTTTACACTAGAGTTGAACTAGCTCTATAGCCTAGTACAAATAATTTTACACTAGAGTTGAACTAGCTCTATAAGCTTGTAAAAATAATTTCACACTAGAGTTGAACTCGCTCTATAAGCTAGTTCAAATAATTTTACACTAGAGTTGAACTTGCTCTATAGCCTAGTACAAATATTTTTACACTAGAGTTTAACTAGCTCTATAGCCTAGTACAAATAATTATACACTAGAGTTGAACTAGCTCTATAGACTAGTACAAATATTTTTACAGTAGAGTTGAACTAGCTCTATCAGCTTGTTGAAATAATTTTACACTAGAGTTGAACTAGCTCTATAGCCTAGTATAAATAATTTTACACTACAGTTGAACTAGCTCTATAGCCTAGTACAAATAATTTTACAGTAGAGTTGACCTAGCTTTATAAGCTTGTAAAAATAATTTCACACTAGAGTTGAACAAGCTCTATAAGCTAGTTCAAATAATTTTAAACTATAGATGAACTAGCTCTATAAGATTGTACAAATAATTTTACACTAGAGTTGAACTAGCTCTATAGCCTAGTACAAATAATTTTACACTAGAGTTGAACTGGCTCTATACCCTAGTACAAGTATTTTTACACTAGAGTTTAACTAGCACCATAAGCTAGTTAAAATAATTTTACCCTACATTCGAACTAGCTCTATAGCCTAGTACAAATAATTTTACACTAGAGTTGAACTAGCTCTATAAGCTTGTAAAAATAATTTCACACTAGAGTTGAAGTCGCTCTATAAGCTAGTTCAAATAATTTTACACTAGAGTTGAACTAGCCCTATAGCCTAGTACAAATATTTCTACACTAGAGTTGAACTAGCTCTATAGCCTAGTACAAATAATTTTACACTAGAGTTGAACTAGCTCTATAGCCTAGTACAAATATTTTTACACTAGAGTTTAACTAGCTCTATAGCCTAGTACAAATAATTTTCCACTAGAGTTGAACTAGCTCTATAAGCTAGTTCAAATAATTTTACACTAGAGTGGAACTAGCTCTATAGCTTAGTACAAATATTTTTACACTAGAGTTGAA
>NC_057808.1:144303345-144305037 GCF_018294505.1 Triticum aestivum | reverse complement strand
GCTTGTTAAAAATAATTTCACACTAGAGTTGAGCTCGCTCTATAAGCAAGTTCAAATAATTTTACACTAGAGTTGAACTTGCTCTATAGCCTAGTACAAATATTTTTACACTAGAGTTTAACTAGCTCTATAGCCTAGTACAAATAATTATACACTAGAGTTGAACTAGCTCTATAGACTAGTACAAATGTTTTTACAGTAGAGTTGAGATAGCTCTATCAGCTTGTTGAAATAATTTTACACTAGAGTTGAACTAGCTCTATAGCCTAGTATAAATAATTTTACACTACAGTTGAACTAGCTCTATAGCCTAGTACAAATAATTTATAGTAAAGTTTACCTAGCTATATAAGCTTGTAAAAATAATTTCACACTAAAGTTGAACAAGCTCTATAAGCTAGTTCAAATAATTTTAAACTATAGATGAACTAGCTCTATAAGATTGTACAAATAATTTTACACTAGAGTTGAACTAGCTTTATAGCCTAGTACAAATAATTTTACACTAGAGTTGAACTGGCTCTATAGCCTAGTACAAATATTTTTACACTAGAGTTTAACTAGCACCATAAGCTAGTTAAAATAATTTTACCCTACATTCGAACTAGCTCTATAGCCTAGTACAAATAATTTTACACTAGAGTTGAACTTGCTCTATAAGCTAGTTCAAATAATTTTACTCTAGAGTTGGACTAGCTCTATAGCCTAGTACAAATAATTTTACACTATAGCTGAACAAGCTCTATAAGCTAGTTCAAATAATTTTACACTAGAGTGGAACTAGCCCTATAGGTTAGTACAAATATTGTTACACTAGAGTTGAACTAGCTCTATTAGCTTGTAAAAATAATTTCACACTAGAGTTGAACTCGCTCTATAAGCTAGTTCAAATAATTTTACACTAGAGTTGAACTAGCTCTATAGCCTAGTACAAATATTTTACACTAGAGTTTAACTAGCTCAATAGCCTAGTAAAAATAATTATACACTAGAGTTGAACTAGCTCTATAGACTAGTACAAATATTTTTACACTAGAGTTGAACTAGCTCTATCAGCTTGTTGAAATAATTTTACACTAGAGTTGAACTAGCTCTAGAGCCTAGTATAAATAATTTTACACTTGAGTTGAACTAGCTCTATAGCCTAGTACAAATAATTTTACAGTAGAGTTGACCTAACTTTATAAGATTGTAAAAATAATTTCACACTAGAGTTGAACTCGCTCTATAAGCTAGTTCAAATAGTTTTAAACTAGAGATGAACTAGCTCTATAAGCTTGTACAAATAATTTTACACAAGAGCTGAACTAGCTCTATAGGCTAGTACAAATAATTTCACACTAGAGTTGAACTGGCTCTATAGCCTAGTACAAATATTTTTACACTAGAGTTTAACTAGCACCATAAGCTAGTTAAAATAATTTTACCCTAGATTCGAACTAGCTCTATAGCCTAGTACAAATAATTTTACTCTAGCGTTGGACTAGCTCTATAGCCTAGTACAAATAATTTTACACTATAGCTGAACTAGCTCTATAAGCTAGTTCAAATAATTTTACACTAGAGTTAAACTAGCTCTATTGCCTAGTACAAATAATTTTATACTAGAGTTGAACTAGCTCTATAAGCTAGTTCAAATAATTTTACACTAGAGTTGAACTAGCTCTATAGCCTAGTACAAATAATTTTACA
>NC_057808.1:144294184-144303258 GCF_018294505.1 Triticum aestivum | reverse complement strand
ACTAGCTCTATAGCCTAGTACAAATAATTGCACACTAGAGTTGAACTAGCTCTATAAGCTTGTACAAATAATTTTACACTAGAGTTGAACTAGCTCTATAAGCTTGTAAAAATAATTTCACACTAGAGTTGAAGTCGCTCTATAAGCTAGTTCAAATAATTTTACACTAGAGTTGAACTAGCCCTATAGCCTAGTACAAATATTTCTACACTAGAGTTGAACTAGCTCTATAGCCTAGTACAAATAATTTTACACTAGAGTTGAACTAGCTCTATAGCCTAGTACAAATATTTTTACACTAGAGTTTAACTAGCTCTATAGCCTAGTACAAATAATTTTACACTAGAGTTGAACTTCCTCTATAAGCTAGTTCAAATAATTTTACTCTAGAGTTGGACTAGCTCTATAGCCTAGTACAAATAATTTTACACGATAGCTGAACTAGCTCTATAAGCTAGTTCAAATAATTTTACACTAGAGTTAAACTAGCTCTATTGCCTAGTACAAATAATTTTATACTAGAGTTGAACTAGCTCCATAAGCTAGTTCAAATAATATTACACTAGAGTTGAACTAGCTCTATAGCCTAGTACAAATAATTTTACACTAGAGTTGAACTAGCTCTATAGCCTAGTACAAATAATTGCATACTAGAGTTGAACTAGCTCTATAAGCTTGTACAAATAATTTTGCACTAGAGTTGAACTAGCTCTATAAGCTAGTTCAACTACATTTACAGTAGAGTTGAACACGCTCAATAGCCTAGTACAAATATTTTTACAGTAGAGTTGAACTTGCTCTATAAGCTTGTACGAATAATTTTACACAAGTGTTGAACTAGCTCTATAGCCTAGCACAAATTTTTTTGCAATAGAGTTTAACTAGCTCTAAAAGCTAGTTCAAATAATTTTACAGTAGAGTTGAACTAGCTCTATAGCCTAGTACAAATAATTTTACACTAGAGTTAAACTAGCTCTATAGCCAAGTACAAATAATTTTACACTAGAGTTGAACTAGCTCTATAAGCTAGTTCAAATAATTTAACACTAGAGTGGAACTAGCTCTATAGCTTAGTACAAATATTTTTACACTAGAGTTGAACTAGCTCTATAAGCTTGTAAAAATAATTTCACACTAGAGTTGAACTCGCTCTATAAGCTAGTTCAAATAATTTTACACTAGAGTTGAACTAGCCCTATAGCCTAGTACAAATATTTCTACACTAGAGTTTAACTAGCTCTATAGCCTAGTACAAATAATTTTACACTAGAGTTGAACTAGCTCTATAGCCTAGTACAAATATTTTTACACTAGAGTTTAACTAGCTCTATAGCCTAGTACAAATAATTTTCCACTAGAGTTGAACTAGCTCTATAAGCTAGTTCAAATAATTTTACACTAGAGTGGAACTAGCTCTATAGCTTAGTACAATATTTTTACACTAGAGTTGAACTAGCTCTATAAGCTTGTAAAAATAATTTCACACTAGAGTTGAACTCGCTCTATAAGCTAGTTCAAATAATTTTACACTAGAGTTGAACTTGCTCTATAGCCTAGTACAAATATTTTTACACTAGAGTTTAACTAGCTCTATAGCCTAGTACAAATAATTATACACTAGAGTTGAACTAGCTCTATAGACTAGTACAAATATTTTTACAGTAGAGTTGAACTAGCTCTATCAGCTTGTTGAAATAATTTTACACTAGAGTTGAACTAGCTCTATAGCCTAGTATAAATAATTTTACACTACAGTTGAACTAGCTCTATAGCCTAGTACAAATAATTTTACAGTAGAGTTGACCTAGCTTTATAAGCTTGTAAAAATAATTTCACACTAGAGTTGAACAAGCTCTATAAGCTAGTTCAAATAATTTTAAACTATAGATGAACTTAGCTCTATAAGATTGTACAAATAATTTTACAGTAGAGTTGAACTAGCTCTATAGCCTAGTACAAATAATTTTACACTAGAGTTGAACTGGCTCTATACCCTAGTACAAGTATTTTTACACTAGAGTTTAACTAGCACCATAAGCTAGTTAAAATAATTTTACCCTACATTCGAACTAGCTCTATAGCCTAGTACATAATATTTTACACTAGAGTTGAACTTGCTCTATAAGCAAGTTCAAATAATTTTACTCTAGAGTTGGACTAGCTCTATAGCCTAGTACAAATAATTTTACACTATAGCTGAACTAGCTCTATAAGCTAGTTCAAATAATTTTACACTAGAGTGGAACTAGCTCTATAGCTTAGTACAAATATTTTTACACTAGAGTTGAACTAGCTCTATTAGCCTGTAAAAATAATTTCACACTAGAGTTGAACTCGCTCTATAAGCTAGTTCAAATAATTTGACACTAGAGTTGAACTAGCTCGATAGCCTAGTACAAATATTTTCACACTAGAGTTTAACTAGCTCTATAGCCTAGTACAAATAATTATACACTAGAGTTGAACTAGCTGTATAGACTAGTACAAATATTTTTACACTAGAGTTGAACTAGCTCTATCAGCTTGTTGAAATAATTTTACACTAGAGTTGAACTAGCTCTATAGCCTAGTACAAATAATTTTACAGTAGAGTTGACCTAACTTTATAAGCTTGTAAAAATAATTTCACACTAGAGTTGAACTCGCTCTATAACCTAGTTCAAATAATTTTAAACTAGAGATGAACTAGCTCTATAAGCTTGTACAAATAATTTAACACTAGAGTTGAACTAGCTCTATAGCCTAGTACAAATAATTTTACACTAGAGTTGAACTGGCTCTATAGCCTAGTACAAATATTTTTACACTAGAGTTTAACTAGCACCATAAGCTAGTTAAAATAATTTTACCCTAGATTCGAAATAGCTCTATAGCCTAGTACAAATAATTTTACACTAGAGTTGAACTTTCTCTATAAGCTAGTTCAAATAATTTTACTCTAGAGTTGGACTAGCTCTATAGCCTAGTACAAATAATTTTACACTATAGCTGAACTAGCTCTATAAGCTAGTTCAAATAATTTTACACTAGAGTTAAACTAGCTCTATTGCCTAGTACACATAATTTTATACTAGAGTTGAACTAGCTCTATAAGCTAGTTCAAATAATTTTACACTAGAGTTGAACTAGCTCTATAGCCTAGTACAAATAATTTTACACTAGAGTTGAACTAGCTCTATAGCCTAGTACAAATAATTGCACACTAGAGTTGAACTAGCTCTATAAGCTTGTACAAATAATTTTGCACTACGATTGAACTAGCTCTATAAGCTAGTTCAACTACATTTACAGTGGAGTTGAACTTGCTCTATAGCCTAGTACAAATATTTTTACACTAGAGTTGAACTCGCTCTATAGCCTAGTACAAATAATTTTACACTAGTGTTGAACTAGCTCTATAGCCTAGTACAATTTTTTTTGCAATAGAGTTGAACTAGCTCTAAAAGCTAGTTCAAATAATTTTACAGTAGAGTTGAACTAGCTCTATAGCCTAGTACAAATAATTTTACACTAGAGTTGAACTAGCTCTATAAGCTAGTTCAAATAATTTAACACTAGAGTGGAACTAGCTCTATAGCTTAGTACAAATTTTTTTACACTAGAGTTGAACTAGCTCTATAAGGTTGTAAAAATAATTTCACACTAGAGTTGAACTCGCTCTATAAGCTAGTTCAAATAATTTTACACTAGAGTTGAACTAGCTGTATAGACTAGTACAAATATTTTTACACTAGAGTTGAACTAGCTCTATCAGCTTGTTGAAATAATTTTACACTGGAGTTGAACTAGCTCTATATCCTAGTACAAATTATTTTACAGTAGAGTTGACCTAACTTTATAAGCTTGTAAAAATAATTTCACACTAGAGTTGAACTCGCTCTATAACCTAGTTCAAATAATTTTAAACTAGAGATGAACTAGCTCTATAAGCTTGTACAAATAATTTTACACTAGAGTTGAACTAGCTCTATAGCCTAGTACAAATAATTTTACACTAGAGTTGAACTGGCTCTATAGCCTAGTACAAATATTTTTACACTAGAGTTTAACTAGCACCATAAGCTAGTTAAAATAATTTTACCCTAGATTCGAAATAGCTCTATAGCCTAGTACAAATAATTTTACACTAGAGTTGAACTTTCTCTATAAGCTAGTTCAAATAATTTTACTCTAGAGTTGGACTAGCTCTATAGCTTAGTACAAATAATTTTACACTATAGCTGAACTAGCTCTATAAGCTAGTTCAAATAATTTTACACTAGAGTTAAACTAGCTCTATTGCCTAGTACACATAATTTTATACTAGAGTTGAACTAGCTCTATAAGCTAGTTCAAATAATTTTACACTAGAGTTGAACTAGCTCTATAGCCTAGTACAAATAATTTTACACTAGAGTTGAACTAGCTCTATAGCCTAGTACAAATAATTGCACACTAGAGTTGAACTAGCTCTATAAGCTTGTACAAATAATTTTGCACTACAATTGAACTAGCTCTATAAGCTAGTTCAACTACATTTACAGTGGAGTTGAACTCGCTCTATAGCCTAGTACATATATTTTTACTCTAGAGTTGAACTCGCTCTATAGCCTAGTACAAATAATTTTACACAAGTGTTGAACTAGCTCTATAGCCTAGTACAAATTTTTTTGCAATAGAATTGAACTAGCTCTAAAAGCTAGTTCAAATAATTTTACAGTAGAGTTGAACTAGCTCTATAGCCTAGTACAAATAATTTTACACTAGAGTTGAACTAGCTCTATAAGCTAGTTCAAATAATTTAACACTAGAGTGGAACTAGCTCTATAGCTTAGTACAAATTTTTTTACACTAGAGTTGAACTAGCTCTATAAGGTTGTAAAAATAATTTCACACTAGAGTTGAACTCGCTCTATAAGCTAGTTCAAATAATTTTACACTAGAGTTGAACTAGCTGTATAGACTAGTACAAATATTTTTACACTAGAGTTGAACTAGCTCTATCAGCTTGTTGAAATAATTTTACACTAGAGTTGAACTAGCTCTATATCCTAGTACAAATTATTTTACAGTAGAGTTGACCTAACTTTATAAGCTTGTAAAAATAATTTCACACTAGAGTTGAACTCGCTCTATAACCTAGTTCAAATAATTTTAAACTAGAGATGAACTAGCTCTATAAGCTTGTACAAATAATTTTACACTAGAGTTGAACTAGCTCTATAGCCTAGTACAAATAATTTTACACTAGAGTTGAACTGGCTCTATAGCCTAGTACAAATATTTTTACACTAGAGTTTAACTAGCACCATAAGCTAGATAAAATAATTTTACCCTAGATTCGAACTAGCTCTATAGCCTAGTACAAATAATTTTACACTAGAGTTGAACTTTCTCTATAAGCTAGTTCAAATAATTTTACTCTAGAGTTGGACTAGCTCTATAGCCTAGTGCAAATAATTTTACACTATAGCTGAACTAGCTCCATAAGCTAGTTCAAATAACTTTACACTAGAGTTAAACTAGCTCTATAAGCTAGTTCAAATAATTTTACACTAGAGTTGAACTAGCTCTATAGCCTAGTACAAATAATTTTACACTAGAGTTGAACTAGCTCTATAGCCTAGTACAAATAATTGCACACTAGAGTTGAACTAGCTCTATAAGCTTATACAAATAATTTTGCACTAGAGTTGAACTAGCTCTATAAGCTAGTTCAAGTACATTTACAGTGGAGTTGAACTCGCTCTATAGCCTAGTACAAATATTTTTACACTATAGTTGAACTAGCTCTATAAGCTTGTACAAATAATTTTACACAAGTGTTGAACTAGCTCTATAGCCTAGTACAATTTTTTTTGCAATAGAGTTGAACTAGCTCTAAAAGCTAGTTCAAATAATTTTACAGTAGAGTTGAACTAGCTCTATAGCCTAGTACAAATAATTTTACACTAGAGTTAAACTAGCTCTATAGCCTAGTACAAATAATTTTACACTAGAGTTGAACTAGCTCTATAAGCTAGTTCAAATAATTTAACACTAGAGTGGAACTAGCTCTATAGCTTAGTACAAATAATTTTACACTAGAGTTGAACTAGCTCTATAAGCTTGTAAAAATAATTTCACACTAGAGTTGAACTCGCTCTATAAGCTAGTTCAAATAATTTTACACTAGAGTTGAACTAGCCCTATAGCCTAGTACAAAAAAATTTACACTAGAGTTTAACTAGCTCTATAGCCTAGTACAAATAATTTTACACTAGAGTTGAACTAGCTCTATAGACTAGTACAAATATTTTTACACTAGATTTGAACTAGCTCTATCAGCTTGTTGAAATAATTTTACACTGGAGTTGTACTAGCTCTATAGCCTAGTATAAATAATTTTACACTGGAGTGGAACTAGCTCTATAGCTTAGTACAAATATTTTTACACTAGAGTTGAACTAGCTCTATAAACTAGTTCAAATAATTTTACACTAGAGTTGAACTAGCCCTATAAACTAGTACAAATAATTTTGCACTAGAGTTGAACTCGCTCTATAAACTAGTTTAAATAATTTTACACTAGAGTTGAACTAGCCCTATAGCCTAGTACAAATAATTTTGTACTAGATTTCAACTAGCTCTATAAGCTAGTTCAAATAATTTTACACTAGAGTTGAACTAGCTCCATAGCCTAGTACAAATAATTTTACACTAGAGTTGAACTAGCTCTATAGCCTAGTACAAATAATTTTACACTAGAGTTGAACTGGCACTATAGCCTAGTACAAATAATTTTACACTAGAGTTTAACTAGCACCATAAGCTAGTTAAAATAATTTTACCCTAGATTCGAACAAGCTGTATAGCCTAGTACAAATAATTTTACACTAGAGTTGAACTTGCTCTATAAGCTAGTTCAAATAATTTTCGTCTAGAGTTGGACTAGCTCTATAGCCTAGTACAAATAATTTTACACTAGAGTTGAACTTGCTCTATAAGCTTGTTGAAATAATTTAACACTAGAGTGGAACTAGCTCTATAGCTTAGTACAAATATTTTTACACTAGAGTTGAACTAGCTCTATAAGCTTGTAAAAATAATTTCACACTAGAGTTGAACTCGCTCTATAAGCTAGTTCAAATAATTTTACACTAGAGTTGAACTAGCCCTATAGCCTAGTACAAAAAAATTTACACTAGAGTTTAACTAGCTCTATAGCCTAGTACAAATAATTTTACACTGGAGTTGAACTAGCTCTATAGAGTAGTACAAATATTTTTACACTAGATTTGAACTAGCTCTATCAGCTTGTTGAAATAATTTTACACTGGAGTTGTACTAGCTCTATAGCCTAGTATAAATAATTTTACACTAGAGTGGAACTAGCTCTATAGCTTAGTACAAATATTTTTACACTAGAGTTGAACTAGCTCTATAAACTAGTTCAAATAATTTTACACTAGAGTTGAACTAGCCCTATAAACTAGTACCAATAATTTTGCACTAGAGTTGAACTCGCTCTATAAACTAGTTTAAATAATTTTACACTAGAGTTGAACTAGCCCTATAGCCTAGTACAAATAATTTTGTACTAGATTTCAACTAGCTCTATAAGCTAGTTCAAATAATTTTACACTAGAGTTGAACTAGCTCCATAGCCTAGTACAAATAATTTTACACTAGAGTTGAACTAGCTCTATAGCCTAGTACAAATAATTTTACACTAGAGTTGAACTGGCACTATAGCCTAGTACAAATAATTTTACACTAGAGTTTAACTAGCACCATAAGCTAGTTAAAATAATTTTACCCTAGATTCGAACTAGCTCTATAGCCTAGTACAAATAATTTTACACTAGAGTTGAACTTGCTCTATAAGCTAGTTCAAATAATTTTCCTCTAGAGTTGGACTAGCTCTATAGCCTAGTACAAATAATTTTACACTAGAGTTGAACTTGCTCTATAAGCTTGTTGAAATAATTTTACACTAGAGTTGTACTAGCTCTATAGCCTAGTATAAATAATTTTACACTAGAGTGGAACTAGCTCTATAGCTTAGTACAAATATTTTTACACTAGAGTTGAACTAGCTCTATAAGCTTGTAAAAATAATTTCACACTAGAGTTGAACTCGCTCTATAAGCTAGTTCAAATAATTTTACACTAGAGTGGAACTAGCTCTATAGCTTAGTACAAATATTTTTACAGTAGAGTTTAACTAGCTCTATAAGCTTGTAAAAATAATTTCACACTAGAGCTGAACTCGCTCTATAAGCTAGTTCAAATAATTTTACACTAGAGTTGAACTAGCTCTATAGCCTAGTACAAATATTTTTACACTAGAGTTTAACTAGCTCTATAGCCTAGTACAAATAATTATACACTAGAGTTGAACTAGCTCTATAGACTAGTACAAATAATTTTACACTAGAGTTGAACTAGCGCTATCAGCTTGTTCAAATAATTTTACACTAGAGTTAAACTAGCTCTATAAGCTAGTTCAAATAATTTTACACTAGAGTTGAACTAGCTCTATAGCCTAGTACAAATAATTTTACACTAGAGTTGAACTAGCTCTATAGCCTAGTACAAATAATTGCACACTAGAGTTGAACTAGCTCTATAAGCTTGTACAAATAATTTTGCACTAGAGTTGAACTAGCTCTATAAGCTAGTTCAAGTACATTTACAGTGGAGTTGAACTCGCTCTATAGCCTAGTACAAATATTTTTACACTATAGTTGAACTAGCTCTATAAGCTTGTACAAATAATTTTACACAAGTGTTGAACTAGCTCTATAGCCTAGTACAATTTTTTTTGCAATAGAGTTGAACTAGCTCTAAAAGCTAGTTCAAATAATTTTACAGTAGAGTTGAACTACCTCTATAGCCTAGTACAAATAATTTTACACTAGACTTAAACTAGCTCTATAGCCTAGTACAAATAATTTTACACTAGAGTTGAACTAGCTCTATAAGCTAGTTCAAATAATTTAACACTAGAGTGGAACTAGCTAGCTCTATAGCTTAGTACAAATATTTTTACACTAGAGTTGAACTAGCTCTATAAGCTTGTAAAAATAATTTCACACTAGAGTTGAACTCGC
>NC_057808.1:144291812-144292765 GCF_018294505.1 Triticum aestivum | reverse complement strand
ATTTTACACTAGAGTTGTAGTAGCTCTATAGCCTAGTATAAATAATTTTACACTAGAGTGGAACTAGCTCTATAGCTTAGTACAAATATTTTTACACTAGAGTTGAACTAGCTCTATAAGCTTGTAAAAATAATTTCACACTAGAGTTGAACTCGCTCTATAAGCTAGTTCAAATAATTTTACACTAGAGTGGAACTAGCTCTATAGCTTAGTACAAATATTTTTACAGTAGAGTTTAACTAGCTCTATAAGCTTGTAAAAATAATTTCACACTAGAGCTGAACTCGCTCTATAAGCTAGTTCAAATAATTTTACACTAGAGTTGAACTAGCTCTATAGCCTAGTACAAATATTTTTACACTAGAGTTTAACTAGCTCTATAGCCTAGTACAAATAATTATACACTAGAGTTGAACTAGCTCTATAGACTAGTAAAAATAATTTTACACTAGAGTTGAACTAGCGCTATCAGCTTGTTGAAATAATTTTACACTAGAGTTGAACTAGCTCTGTAGCCTAGTATAAATAATTTTACACTAGAGTTGAACTAGCTCTATAGCCTAGTACAAATAATTTTAGAGTAGAGTTGACCTAGCTTTATAAGCTTGTAAAAATAATTTCACACTAGAGTTGAACTCGCTCTATAACCTAGTTCAAATAATTTTAAACTAGAGATGAACTAGCTCTATAAGCTTGTACAAATAATTTTACACTAGAGTTGAACTAGCTCTATAGCCTAGTACAAATAATTTTACACTAGAGTTGAACTGGCTCTATAGCCTAGTACAAATATTTTTACACTAGAGTTTAACTAGCACCATAAGCTAGATAAAATAATTTTACCATAGATTCGAACTAGCTCTATAGCCTAGTACAAATAATTTTACACTAGAGTTGAACTTGCTCTATAAGCTAGTTCAAATAATTTTACTCTAGAGTTGGACTAGCTCTAT
>NC_057808.1:144289763-144290427 GCF_018294505.1 Triticum aestivum | reverse complement strand
AACTAGCTCTATAAGCTTGTAAAAATAATTTCACACTAGAGTTGAACTCGCTCTATAAGCTAGTTCAAATAATTTTACACTAGAGTTGAACTAGCCCTATAGCCTAGTACAAAAAAATTTACACTAGAGTTTAACTAGCTCTATAGCCTAGTACAAATAATTTTACACTAGAGTTGAACTAGCTCTATAGAGTAGTACAAATATTTTTACACTAGATTTGAACTAGCTCTATCAGCTTGTTGAAATAATTTTACACTGGAGTTGTACTAGCTCTATAGCCTAGTATAAATAATTTTACACTAGAGTGGAACTAGCTCTATAGCTTAGTACAAATATTTTTACACTAGAGTTGAACTAGCTCTATAAACTAGTTCAAATAATTTTACACTAGAGTTGAACTAGCCCTATAAACTAGTACAAATAATTTTACACTAGAGTTGAACTCGCTCTATAAACTAGTTTAAATAATTTTACACTAGAGTTGAACTAGCCCAATAGCCTAGTACAAATAATTTTGTACTAGATTTCAACTAGCTCTATAAGCTAGTTCGAATAATTTTACACTAGAGTTGAACTAGCTCCATAGCCTAGTACAAATAATTTTACGCTAGAGTTGAACTAGCTCTATAGCCTAGTATAAATAATTTTACACTAGAGTTGAACT
>NC_057808.1:144289051-144289465 GCF_018294505.1 Triticum aestivum | reverse complement strand
TAGCTCTATAGCCTAGTATAAATAATTTTACACTAGAGTGGAACTAGCTCTATAGCTTAGTACAAATATTTTTACACTAGAGTTGAACTAGCTCTATAAGCTTGTAAAAATAATTTCACACTAGAGTTGAACTCGCTCTATAAGCTAGTTCAAATAATTTTACACTAGAGTGGAACTAGCTCTATAGCTTAGTACAAATATTTTTACAGTAGAGTTTAACTAGCTCTATAAGCTTGTAAAAATAATTTCACACTAGAGCTGAACTCGCTCTATAAGCTAGTTCAAATAATTTTACACTAGAGTTGAACTAGCTCTATAGCCTAGTACAAATATTTTTACACTAGAGTTTAACTAGCTCTATAGCCTAGTACAAATAATTATACACTAGAGTTGAACTAGCTCTATAGACTAGTA
>NC_057808.1:144280633-144288169 GCF_018294505.1 Triticum aestivum | reverse complement strand
TATAGCCTAGTACAAATATTTTTACACTAGAGTTTAACTAGCACCATAAGCTAGATAAAATAATTTTACCATAGATTCGAACTAGCTCTATAGCCTAGTACAAATAATTTTACACTAGAGTTGAACTTGCTCTATAAGCTAGTTCAAATAATTTTACTCTAGAGTTGGACTAGCTCTATAGCCTAGTACAAATAATTTTACACTATAGCTGAACTAGCTCTATAAGCTAGTTCAAATAATTTTACACTAGAGTTAAACTAGCTCTATTGCCTAGTACAAATAATTTTATACTAGAGTTGAACTAGCTATATAAGCTAGTTCAAATAATTTTACTCTAGAGTTGAACTAGCTCTATAGCCTAGTACAAATAATTTTACACTAGAGTTGAACTAGCTCTATAGCCTAGTACAAATAATTGCACACTAGAGTTGAACTAGCTCTATAAGCTTGTACAAATAATTTTGCACTAGAGTTGAACTAGCTCTATAAGCTAGTTCAACTACATTTACAGTAGAGTTGAACTCGCTCTATAGCCTAGTACAAATATTTTTACACTAGAGTTGAACTAGCTCTATAAGCTTGTACAAATAATTTTACACAAGTGTTGAACTAGCTATATAGCCTAGTACAAATATTTTTGCAATAGAGTTGAACTAGCTCTAAAAGCTAGTTCAAATAATTTTACAGTAGAGTTGAACTAGCTCTATAGCCTAGTACAAATAATTTTACACTAGAGTTAAACTAGCTCTATAGCCTAGTACAAATAATTTTACACTAGAGTTGAACTAGCTCTATAAGCTAGTTCAAATAATTTTACACTAGAGTGGAACTATCTCTTTAGCTTAGTACAAATATTTTTACACTAGAGTTGAACTAGCTCTATAAGCTTGTAAAAATAATTTCACACTAGATTTGAACTCGCTCTATAAGCTAGTTCAAATAATTTCACACTAGAGTTGAACTAGCTCTATAGCCTAGTACAAATATTTTTACACTAGAGCTTCACTAGCACTATAAGCTAGTTAAAATAATTTTACCCTAGATTTGAACTAGCTCTATAGCATAGTACAAATAATTTTACACTAGAGTGGAACTTGCTCTATAAGCTAGTTCAAATAATTTTACTCTAGAGTTGAACTAGCTCTATAGCCTAGTACAAATAGTTTTACACTAGAGTTGAACTTGCTCTATAAGCTAGTTCAAATAATTTTAAACTAGAGATGAACTAGCTCTATAAGCTTGTAAAAATAATTTCACACTAGAGTTGAACTCGCTCTATAAGCTAGTTCAAATAATTTTAAACTAGAGATGAACTAGCTCTATAAGCTTGTACAAATAATTTTACACTAGAGTTGAACTAGCTCTATAGCCTAGTACAAATAATTTTACACTAGAGTTGCACTAGCTCTATAGACTAGTACAAATATTTTTACACTAGAGTTTAACTAGCACTATAAGCTAGTTAAAATAATTTTACCCTAGATTCGAACTAGCTCTATAGCCTAGTACAAATAATTTTACACTAGAGTTGAACTTTCTCTATATGCTAGTTCAAATAAATTACTCTAGAGTTGAACTAGCTCTATAGCCTAGTACAACTAATTTTACACTAGAGTTGAACTTGCTCTATAAGCTAGTTCAAATAATTTTACTCTAGAGTTGAACTAGCTCTATAGCCTAGTACAAATAATTTTACACTATAGCTGAACTAGCTCTATAAGCTAGGTCAAATAATTTTACACTAGAGTTGAACTAGCTCTATAGCCTAGTACAAATAATTTTATACTAGAGTTGAACTAGCTCTATAAGCTAGTTCAAATAATTTTACACTAGAGTTGAACTAGCTCTATAGCCTAGTACAAATAATTTTACACTGGAGTTGAACTAGCTCTATAGCCTAGTACAAATAATTGCACACTAGAGTTGAACTAGCTCTATAAGCTTGTACAAATAATTTTGCACTAGAGTTGAACTAGCTCTATAAGCTAGTTCAACTAGATTTACACTAGAGTTGAACTCGCTCTATAGCCTAGTACAAATATTTTTACACTAGAGTTGAACTAGCTCTATAAGCTTGTACGAATAATTTTACGCTAGTGTTGAACTAGCTCTATAGCCATGTACAATTTTTTTTGCAATAGAGTTGAACTAGCTCTAAAAGCTAGTTCAAATAATTTTACAGTAGAGTTGAACTAGCTCTCTATAGCCTAGTATAAATAATTTTACACTAGAGTTGAACTAGCTCTATAGCCTAGTACAAATAATTTTACACTAGAGTTGAACTAGCTCTATAAGCTAGTTCAAATAATTTTACACTAGAGTGGAACTAGCTCTATAGATTAGCACAAATATTTTTACACTAGAGTTGAACTAGCTCTATAAGCTTGTAAAAAAAATTACACACTAGAGTTGAACTCGCTCTATAAACTAGTTCAAATAATTTTACACTAGAGTTGAACTAGCTCTATAGCCTAGTACAAAAAAAATTATACTAGAGTTTAACTAGCTCTATAGCCTAGTACAAATAATTTTACACTAGAGTTGAACTAGCTCTATAGACTAGTACAAATATTTTTACACTAGAGTTGAACTAGCTCTATCAGCTTGTTGAAATAATTTTACACTAGAGTTGTACTAGCTCTGTAGCCTAGTATAAATAATTTTACACTAGAGTTGAACTAGCTCTATAGCCTAGTACAAATAATTTTACAGTAGAGTTGACCTACCTTTTTAAGCTTGTAAAAATAATTTCACACTAGAATTGAACTCGCTCTATAAGCTAGTTCAAATAATTTTAAACTAGAGATGAACTAGCTCTATAAGCTTGTTCAAATAATTTTACACTAGAGTTGAACTAGCTCTATAGCCTAGTACAAATAATTTTACACTAGAGTCGCACTAGCTCTATAGCCTTGTACAAATATTTTTACACTAGAGTTTAACTAACACTATAAGCTAGTTAAAATAATTTTACCCTAGATTCCAACTGGCTCTATAGCCTAGTACAAATAATTTTACATTTGAGTTGAACTTGTTCTATGAGCTAGTTCAAATAATTTTACTCTAGAGTTGAACTAGCTCTATAGCCTAGTACAAATAATTTTACACTATAACTGAACTAGCTCTATAAGCTAGTTCAAATAATTTTACACTAGAGTTGAAGTAGCTCTATTGCCTAGTACAAATAATTTTATACTAGATTTCAACTAGCTTTATAAGCTAGTTCAAATAATTTTACACTAGAGTTGAACTAGCTCTATAGCCTAGTACAAATAATTTTGCACTAGAGTTGAACTAGCTATATAGCCTAGTACAAATATTTGCACACTAGAGTTGAACTAGCTATATAAGCTTGTACAAATAATTTTGCACTAGAGTTGAACTAGCTCTATAACCTAGTTCAACTAAATTTACACTAGAGTTGAACTCGCTCTATTGCCTAGTCCAAATATGTTTACACTAGAGTTGAACTAGCTCTATAAGCTTGTACGAATAATTTTACACAAGTGTTGAACTAGCTCTATAGCCTAGTACAAATTTTTTGCAATAGAGTTGAACTAGCTCTAAAAGCTAGTTCAAATAATTTTACAGTAGAGTTGAACTAGCTCTATAGCCTAGTACAAATAATTTTACACTAGAGTTCAACTAGCTCTATAGCCTAGTACAAATAATTTTACACTAGAGTTGAACTAGCTCTATAAGCTAGTTCAAATAATTTTACACTAGAGTGGAACTAGCTTTATAGCTTAGTACAAATATTTTTACACTAGAGTTGAACTAGCTCTATAAGCTTGTAAACATAATTTCACACTAGAGTTGAACTCGCTCTATAAGCAAGTTCAAATAATTTTACACTAGAGTTGAACTAGCTCCATAGCCTAGTACAAATATTTTTACACTAGAGTTTAACTATCTCTATAGCCAAGTACAAACAATTTTACACTAGAGTTGAACTAGCTCTATAGACTAGTACAAATATTTTTACACTAGAGTTGAACTAGCTCTATCAGCTTGTTGAAATAATTTTACACTAGAGTTGAACTACCTCTATAGCCTAGTACAAATAATTTTACACTAGAGTTGAACTAGCTCTACGGCCTAGTACAAATAATTTTAGAGTAGAGTTGACCTAGATTTATAAGCTTGTAAAAATAATTTCACACTAGAGTAGAACTCGCTCTATATGCTAGTTCAAATAATTTTAAACTAGAGATGAACTAGCTCTATAAGCTTGTACAAATAATTTTACAATAGAGTTGAACTAGCTCTATAGCCTAGTACAAATAATTTTACACTAGAGTTGAATTAGCTCTATTGCCTAGTACAAATATTTTTACACTAGAGTTTAACTAGCACTATAAGCTAGTTAAAATAATTTTACCCTAGATTCGAACTAGCTCTATAGCCTACTACAAATAATTTTACACTAGAGTTGAACTTGCTCTATAAGCTAGTTCAAATAATTTTACTCTAGAGTTGAACTAGCTCTATAGCCTAGTACAAATAATTTTACACTATAGCTGAACTAGCTCTATAAGCTAGTTCAAATAATTTTACACTAGAGTTGAACTAGCTCTATTGCCTAGTACAAATAATTTTATACTAGAGTTGAACTAGCTCTGTAATCTAGTTCAAATAATTTTACACTAGAGTTGAACTAGCTCTATAGCCTAGTACAAATAATTTTACACTAGAGTTGAACTAGCTCTATAGCCTAGTACAAATAATTGCACACTAGAGTTGAACTAGCTCTATAATCTTGTACAAATAATTTTGCACTAGAGTTTAACTAGCTCTATAAGCTATTTCAACTAAATTTACACTAGAGTTCAACTCGCTCTATATCCTAGTACAAATAATTTTTACATAGAGTTGAACTAGCTCCATAAGCTTGTACGAATAATTTTACACAAGTGTTGAACTAGCTCTATAGCCTAGTACAAATTTTTTTGCAATAGAGTTGAACTAGCTCTAAAAGCTAGTTCAAATAACTTTACAGTAGAGTTGAACTAGCTCTATAGCCTAGTACAAATAATTTTACACTAGAGTTCAACTAACTCTATAGCCTAGTACATATAATTCCACACTAGAGTTGAACTAGCTCTATAAGCTTGTACAAATAATTTTGCACTAGAGTTGAACTAGCTCTATAAGCTAGTTCAAATAATTTTACACTAGAGTGGAACTAGCTCTATAGCTTAGTACAAATATTTTTACACTAGAGTTGAACTAGCTCTATAAGCTTGTAAACATAATTTCACACTAGAGTTGAACTCGCTCTATAAGCTAGTTCAAATAATTTTACACTAGAGTTGAACTAGCTCTATAGCCTAGTACAAATATTTTTACACTAGAGTTTAACTAGCTCTATAGCCTAGTACAAATAATTTTACACTAGAGTTGAACTAGCTCTATAGACTAGTACAAATATTTTTACACTAGAGTTGAACTAGCTCTATCAGCTTGTTAAAATAATTTTACACTAGAGTTGAACCAGCTCTATAGCCTAGTACAAATAATTTTACACTAGAGTTGAACTAGCTCTACAGCCTAGTACAAATAATTTTACAGTAGAGTTGACCTAGCTTTATAAGCTTGTAAAAATAATTTCACACTAGAGTTGAACTCGCTCTATATGCTAGTTCAAATAATTTTTAACTAGAGATGAACTAGCTCTATAAGCTTGTACAAATAATTTTACACTAGAGTTGAAATAGCTCTATAGCCTAGTACAAATAATTTTACACTAGAGTTGAACTAGCTCTATAGCCTAGTACAAATATTTTTACACTAGAGTTTAACTAGCACTATAAGCTAGTTAAAATAATTTTACCCTAGATTCGAACTAGCTCTATAGCCTAGTACAAATAGTTTTACACAAGAGTGGAACTTGCTCTATAAGCTAGTTCAAATAATTTTACTCTAGAGTTGAACTAGCTCTATAGCCTAGTACAAATAATTTTACACTAGAGTTGAACTAGCTCTATAAGCTTGTAAAAATAATTTCACACTAGAGTAAAACTCGCTCTATAAGCTAGTTCAAATAATTTTACACTAGAGTTGAACTAGCTCTATTGCCTAGTACAAATAATTTTATACTAGAGTTGAACTAGCTCTATAATCTAGTTCAAATAATTTTACACTAGAGTTGAACTAGCTCTATAGCCTAGTACAAATATTTGCACACTAGAGTTGAACTAGCTATATAAGCTTGTACAAATAATATTGCACTAGAGTTGAACTAGCTCTATAACCTAGTTCAAATAATTTTACACTAGAGTTGAACTCGCTCTATATCCTAGTACAAATAATTTTTACATAGAGTTGAACTAGCTCTATAAGCTTGTACGAATAATTTTACACAAGTGTTGAACTAGCTCTATAGCCTAGTACAATTTTTTTTGCAATAGAGTTGAACTAGCTCTAAAAGCTAGTTCAAATAACTTTATAGTAGAGTTGAACTAGCTCTATAAGCTTGTACAAATAATTTTGCACCAGAGTTGAACTAGCTCTATAAGCTAGTTCGAATAATTTTACACTAGAGTGGAACTAGCTCTATAGCTTAGTACAAATATTTTTACACTAGAGTTGAACTCGCTCTATAAGCTTGTAAACATAATTTCACACTAGAGTTGAACTCGCTCTATAAGCTAGTTCAAATAATTTTACACTAGAGTTGAACTAGCTCTATAGCCTAGTACAAATATTTTTACACTAGAGTTTAACTAGCACTATAATCTAGTTAAAATAATTTTACCCTAGATTCGAACTAGCTCTATAGCCTAGTACAAATAATTTTACACTAGAGTGGAACTTGCTCTATAAGCTAGTTCAAATAATTTTACTCTAGAGGTGAACTAGCTCTATAGCCTAGTACAAATAGTTTTACACTAGAGTTGAACTTGCTCTATAAGTTAGTTCAAATAATTTTACACTAGAGTTGAACTAGCTCTATTGCCTAGTACAAATAATTTTATACTAGAGTTGAACTAGCTCTATCAGCTTGTTGAAATAATTTTACACTAGAGTTGTACTAGCTCTGTAGCCTAGTATAAATAATTTTACACTAGAGTTGAACTAGCTCTATAGCCTAGTACAAATAATTTTACAGTAGAGTTGACCTACCTTTTTAAGCTTGTAAAAATAATTTCACACTAGAGTTGAACTCGCTCTATAAGCTAGTTCAAATAATTTTAAACTAGAGATGAACTAGCTCTATAAGCTTGTTCAAATAATTTTACACTAGAGTTGAACTAGCTCTATAGCCTAGTACAAATAATTTTACACTAGAGTCGCACTAGCTCTATAGCCTTGTACAAATATTTTTACACTAGAGTTTAACTAGCACTATAAGCTAGTTAAAATAATTTTACCCTAGATTCCAACTGGCTCTATAGCCTAGTACAAATAATTTTACATTTGAGTTGAACTTGTTCTATGAGCTAGTTCAAATAATTTTACTCTAGAGTTGAACTAGCTCTATAGCCTAGTACAAATAATTTTACACTATAACTGAACTAGCTCTATAAGCTAGTT
>NC_057808.1:144277418-144280623 GCF_018294505.1 Triticum aestivum | reverse complement strand
TAGCTCTATAGCCTAGTACAAATAATTTTACACTAGAGTTGAACTAGCTCTATAGCCTAGTACAAATATTTTTACACTAGAGTTTAACTAGCACTATAAGCTAGTTAAAATAATTTTACCCTAGATTCGAACTAGCTCTATAGCCTAGTACAAATAGTTTTACACAAGAGTGGAACTTGCTCTATAAGCTAGTTCAAATAATTTTACTCTAGAGTTGAACTAGCTCTATAGCCTAGTACAAATAATTTTACACTAGAGTTGAACTAGCTCTATAAGCTTGTAAAAATAATTTCACACTAGAGTAAAACTCGCTCTATAAGCTAGTTCAAATAATTTTACACTAGAGTTGAACTAGCTCTATTGCCTAGTACAAATAATTTTATACTAGAGTTGAACTAGCTCTATAATCTAGTTCAAATAATTTTACACTAGAGTTGAACTAGCTATATAAGCTTGTACAAATAATATTGCACTAGAGTTGAACTAGCTCTATAACCTAGTTCAACTAAATTTACACTAGAGTTGAACTCGCTCTATATCCTAGTACAAATAATTTTTACATAGAGTTGAACTAGCTCTATAAGCTTGTACGAATAATTTTACACAAGTGTTGAACTAGCTCTATAGCCTAGTACAATTTTTTTTGCAATAGAGTTGAACTAGCTCTATAATCTAGTTCAAATAATTTTACACTAGAGTTGAACTAGCTCTATAGCCTAGTACAAATAATTTTACACTAGAGTTGAACTAGCTCTATAGCCTAGTACAAATAATTGCACACTAGAGTTGAACTAGCTCTTTAATCTTGTAAAAATAATTTTGCACTAGAGTTTAACTAGCTCTATAAGCTATTTCAACTAAATTTACACTAGAGTTCAACTCGCTCTATATCCTAGTACAAATAATTTTTACATAGAGTTGAACTAGCTCTATAAACTTGTACGAATAATTTTACACAAGTGTTGAACTAGCTCTATAGCCTAGTACAAATAATTTTACACTATAACTGAACTAGCTCTATAAGCTAGTTCAAATAATTTTACACTAGAGTTGAAGTAGCTCTATTGCCTAGTACAAATAATTTTATACTAGATTTCAACTAGCTTAATAAGCTAGTTCAAATAATTTTACACTAGAGTTGAACTAGCTCTATAGCCTAGTACAAATAATTTTGCACTAGAGTTGAACTAGCTCTATAGCCTAGTACAAATATTTGCACACTAGAGTTGAACTAGCTATATAAGCTTGTACAAATAATTTTGCACTAGAGTTGAACTAGCTCTATAACCTAGTTCAACTAAATTTACACTAGAGTTGAACTCGCTCTATTGCATAGTCCAAATATGTTTACACTAGAGTTGAACTAGCTCTATAAGCTTGTACGAATAATTTTACACAAGTGTTGAACTAGCTCTATAGCCTAGTAAATTTTTTTTGCAATAGAGTTGAACTAGCTCTAAAAGCTAGTTCAAATAATTTTACAGTAGAGTTGAACTAGCTCTATAGCCTAGTACAAATAATTTTACACTAGAGTTCAACTAGCTCTATAGCCTAGTACAAATATATTTACACTAGAGTTGAACTAGCTCTATAAGCTAGTTCAAATAATTTTACACTAGAGTGGAACTAGCTTTATAGCTTAGTACAAATATTTTTACACTAGAGTTGAACTAGCTCTATAAGCTTGTAAACATAATTTCACACTAGAGTTGAACTCGCTCTATAAGCAAGTTCAAATAATTTTACACTAGAGTTGAACTAGCTCCATAGCCTAGTACAAATATTTTTACACTAGAGTTTAACTATCTCTATAGCCAAGTACAAACAATTTTACAATAGAGTTGAACTAGCTCTATAGACTAGTACAAATATTTTTACACTAGAGTTGAACTAGCTCTATCAGCTTGTTGAAATAATTTTACACTAGAGTTGAACTAACTCTATAGCCTAGTACAAATAATTTTACACTAGAGTTGAACTAGCTCTACGGCCTAGTACAAATAATTTTAGAGTAGAGTTGACCTAGCTTTATAAGCTTGTAAAAATAATTTCACACTAGAGTAGAAGTCGCTCTATATGCTAGTTCAAATAATTATAAACTAGAGATGAACTAGCTCTATAAGCTTGTACAAATAATTTTACACTAGAGTTGAACTAGCTCTATAGCCTAGTACAAATAATTTTACACTAGAGTTGAATTAGCTCTATTGCCTAGTACAAATATTTTTACACTAGAGTTTAACTAGCACTATAAGCTAGTTAAAATAATTTTACCCTAGATTCGAACTAGCTCTATAGCCTAGTACAAATAATTTTACACTAGAGTTGAACTTGCTCTATAAGCTAGTTCAAATAATTTTACTCTAGAGTTGAACTAGCTCTATAGCCTAGTACAAATAATTTTACACTATAGCTGAACTAGCTCTATAAGCTAGTTCAAATAATTTTACACAAGAGTTGAACTAGCTGTATTGCCTAGTACAAATAATTTTATACTAGAGTTGAACTAGCTCTATAATCTAGTTCAAATAATTTTACACTAGAGTTGAACTAGCTCTATAGCCTAGTACAAATAATTTTACACTAGAGTTGAACTAGCTCTATAGCCTAGTACAAATAATTGCACACTAGAGTTGAACTAGCTCTTTAATCTTGTAAAAATAATTTTGCACTAGAGTTTAACTAGCTCTATAAGCTATTTCAACTAAATTTACACTAGAGTTCAACTCGCTCTATATCCTAGTACAAATAATTTTTACATAGAGTTGAACTAGCTCTATAAACTTGTACGAATAATTTTACACAAGTGTTGAACTAGCTCTATAGCCTAGTACAAATTTTTTTGCAATAGAGTTGAACTAGCTCTAAAAGCTAGTTCAAATAACTTTACAGTAGAGTTGAACTAGCTCTATAGCCTAGTACAAATAATTTTACACTAGAGTTCAACTAGCTCTATAGCCTAGTACATATAATTCCACACTAGAGTTGAACTAGCTCTATAAGCTTGTACAAATAATTTTGCACTAGAGTTGAACTAGCTCTATAAGCTAGTTCAAATAATTTTACACTAGAGTGGAACTAGCTCTATAGCTTAGTACAAATATTTTTACACTAGAGTTGAACTAGCTCTATAAGCTTGTAAACATAATTTCACACTAGAGTTGAACTCGCTCTATAAGCTAGTTCAAATAATTTTACACTAGAG
>NC_057808.1:144274885-144277408 GCF_018294505.1 Triticum aestivum | reverse complement strand
GAACTAGCTCTACAGCCTAGTACAAATAATTTTACAGTAGAGTTGACCTAGCTTTATAAGCTTGTAAAAATAATTTCACACTAGAGTTGAACTCGCTCTATATGCTAGTTCAAATAATTTTTAACTAGAGATGAACTAGCTCTATAAGCTTGTACAAATAATTTTACACTAGAGTTGAACTAGCTCTATAGCCTAGTACAAATAATTTTACATTAGAGTTGAACTAGCTCTATAGCCTAGTACAAATATTTTTACACTAGAGTTTAACTAGCACTATAAGCTAGTTAAAATAATTTTACCCTAGATTCGAACTAGCTCTATAGCCTAGTACAAATAGTTTTACACAAGAGTGGAACTTGCTCTATAAGCTAGTTCAAATAATTTTACTCTAGAGTTGAACTAGCTCTATAGCCTAGTACAAATAATTTTACACTATAGCTGAACTAGCTCTATAAGCTAGTTCAAATAATTTTACACTAGAGTTGAACTAGCTCTATTGCCTAGTACAAATAATTTTATACTAGAGTTGAACTAGCTCTATAATCTAGTTCAAATAATTTTACACTAGAGTTGAACTAGCTCTATAGCCTAGTACAAATAATTTTACACTACAGTTGAACTAGCTCTATAGCCTAGTACAAATAATTGCACACTAGAGTTGAACTAGCTCTATAATCTTGTACAAATAATTTTGCACTAGAGTTTAACTAGCTCTATAAGCTAGTTCAACTAAATTTACACTAGAGTTGAACTCGCTCTATATCCTAGTACAAATAATTTTTACATAGAGTTGAACTAGCTCTATAAGCTTGTACGAATAATTTTACACAAGTGTTGAACTAGCTCTATAGCCTAGTACAATTTTTTTTGCAATAGAGTTGAACTAGCTCTAAAAGCTAGTTCAAATAACTTTATAGTAGAGTTGAACTAGCTCTATAGCCTAGTACAAATAATTTTACACTAGAGTTGAACTAGCTGTAAAGCCTAGTACATATAATTCCACACTAGAGTTGAACTAGCTCTATAAGCTTGTACAAACAATTTTGCACCAGAGTTGAACTAGCTCTATAAGCTAGTTCGAATAATTTTACACTAGAGTGGAACTAGCTCTATAGCTTAGTACAAATATTTTTACACTAGAGTTGAACTCGCTCTATAAGCTTGTAAACATAATTTCACACTAGAGTTGAACTCGCTCTATAAGCTAGTTCAAATAATTTTACACTAGAGTTGAACTAGCTCTATAGCCTAGTACAAATATTTTTACACTAGAGTTTAACTAGCACTATAATCTAGTTAAAATAATTTTACCCTAGATTCGAACTAGCTCCATAGCCTAGTACAAATAATTTTACACTAGAGTGGAACTTGCTCTATAAGCTAGTTCAAATAATTTTACTCTAGAGGTGAACTAGCTCTATAGCCTAGTACAAATAGTTTTACACTAGAGTTGAACTTGCTCTATAAGCTAGTTCAACTAAATTTACACTAGAGTTGAACTCGCTCTATAGCCTAGTACAAATATTTTACACTAGAGTTGAACTAGCTCTATAAGCTTGTACGAATAATTTTACACAAGTGTTGAACTAGTTCTATAGCCTACTACAAATTTTTTTGCGATAGAGTTGAACTAGCTCTAAAAGCTAGTTCAAATAATTTTACAGTAGAGTTGAACTAGCCCTATAGCCTAGTACAAATAATTTTACACTAGAGTTAAAGTAGCTCTATAGCCTAGTACAAATAATTTTACACTAGAGTTGAACTAGCTCTATAAGTTTGTACGAATAATTTTACACAAGTGTTGAACTAGCTCTAGAGCCTAGTACAATTTTTTTGCAATAGAGTTTAACTAGCTCTAAAAGCTAGTTCAAATAATTTTACACTAGAGTGGAACTAGCTCTGTAGCTTAGTACAAATATTTTTACACTAGAGTTGAACCAGCTCTATAAGCTTGTAAAAATAATTTCACACTAGAGTTGAACCAGTTCTATAAGCTAGTTCAAATAATTTTACACTAGAGTTGAACTAGCTCTATAGCCTAGTACAAATATTTTTACACTAGAGTTTAACTAGCACTATAAGCTAGTTAAAATAATTTTACCCTAGATTTGAACTAGCTCTATAGCCTAGTACAAATAATTTTACACTAGAGTGGAACTTGCTCTATAAGCTAGTTCAAATAATTTTACTCTAGAGTTGAACTAGCTCTATAGCCTAGTACACATAGTTTTACACTAGAGTTGAACTTGCTCTATAAGCTAGTTCAAATAATTTTACACTAGAGTTGAACTAGCTCTATTGCCTAGTACAAATAATTTTATACTAGAGTTGAACTAGCTCTATAAGCTAGTTCAAATTATTTTACACTAGAGTTGAACTAGCTCTATAGCCTAGTACAAATAATTTTACACTAGAGTTGAACTAGCTCTATAGCCTAGTACAAATAATTGCAGAGTAGAGTTGAACTAGCTCTATAAGCTTGTACAAAAATTTTTGCACTAGAGTTGAACTAGCTCTATAAGC
>NC_057808.1:144270375-144274403 GCF_018294505.1 Triticum aestivum | reverse complement strand
AAACTAGCTCTATAGCCTAGTACAAATAATTTTACACTAGAGTTGAACTAGCTCCATAAGCTTGTACGAATAATTTTACACAACTGTTGAACTAGCTCTATAGCCTAGTACAATGTTTTTTTCAATAGAGTTGAACTAGCTCTAAAAGCTAGTTCAAATAATTTTACAGTAGAGTTGAACTAGCTCTATAGCCTAGTACAAATAATTTTACACTAGAGTTAAACTAGCTCTATAGCCTAGTACAAATAATTTTACACTAGAGTTGAACTAGCTCTATAAGCTAGTTCAAATAATTTTACACTAGAGTGGAACTAGCTCTATAGCTTAGTACAAATATTTTTACACCAGAGTTGAAATAGCTCTATAAGCTTGTAAAAATAATTTCACACTAGAGTTGAACTCGCTCTATAAGCTAGTTCAAATAATTTTACACTAGAGTTGAACTAGCTCTATAGCCTAGTACAAATATTTTTACACTAGAGTTTAACTAGCATTATAAGCTAGTTAAAATAATTTTATCCTAGATTCAAACTAGCTCTATAGCCTAGTACAAATAATTGTACACTAGAGTTGAACTTGCTCTATAAGCTAGTTCAAATAATTTTACTCTAGAGTTGAACTAGCTCTATGGCCTAGTACAAATAATTTTACACTAGAGTTGAACTAGCTCTATAGCCTAGTACAAATAATTTTACACTAGAGTTGAACTAGATCTATAGACTAGTACAAATAATTTTACACTAGAGTTGAACTAGCTCTATTGCCTAGTACAACTATTTTTGCACTAGAGTTTAACTAGCTCTATAGCCTAGTACAAATAATTTTCCACTAGAGTTGAACTAGCTCTATAAGCTAGTTCAAATAATTTTACACTAGAGTGGAACTAGCTCTATAGCTTAGTAAAAATATTTTTACACTAGAGTTGAACTAGCTCTATAAGCTTGTAAAAATAATTTCACACTAGAGTTGAACTCGCTCTATAAGCTAGTTCAAATAATTTTACACTAGAGTTGAACTAGCTCTATAGCCTAGTACAAATATTTTTACACTAGAGTTTAACTAGCTCTATAGCCTAGTACAAATAATTATACACTAGAGTTGAACTAGCTCTATACACTACAGGAAACAGCTACTTTGCCGTCTGCCACGGCGGACGGCAAAGGCTCGAAAGGCGGACGGCAAAGACCTTTGCCGTCAGCCGCGGACGGCAAAAGGCTCCGGCAAAGAAGGCTATGGTAAACAGCTGCTTTGCCGTCTGCTTCCTGGCGGCGGACGGCAAAGGCACTTTGCCGTCTGCGGCGGACGGCAAAGAGGGCGGACGGCAATAATTGCGCTGTCAGTCTGTTAAGTGGCTAACGGCAGACCTTTGCCGTCCGCCGCAGACGGCAAAGAGCCTTTGGTCTTTGCCGTCCGCCTTATGATGTCATCTACACGTCACTAGATGGCAGGTTCTTTGCCGTCTGCCACTGATGGCAAAGTGCAGGTTCTTTGCCGTCTGCCACGGACGGCAAAGTCTTTGCCGTCTGCCACTGTAGGCAAACTGACCAAATGGGTCAGCTCCCAGGAAGCACTGTTGGCTGCCACGTGGCTTCTTTGCCGTCCGCGGCAGACGGCAAAGAGCTCTTTGCCGTCGGTGGCAGACGGCAAAGAGCCTGCATATTGTCTGTTTTTTATTAAATCCCACAATTTGCAGCACATATCACATATATAAGTTTCATATCCAGCACATATCCAACACATATCTAGCACATAAGTTTCATATCACATATCACATCAGTTTCATCCATACACATTGTTCATACATAAGGAAATTCCATCCATACACATTGTTCCATCCATATATATATTACAATCCAAAGTGTCATGAAGATAGCAAGCTAGATACAATGCAAAGTTTCATCAAAGGAAAAGCAAGCACTCCATCATAGCAAGCTAGCTTCCATCAAGTGAATGAAATCTGCAAAATGGTAAATAAGAAAGTTAGAAATAGGTGACTAGAACAAGAAGAAGACTAGAACAAGAAGAAGACTAGAACAAGAAGTATATGTCATTTATGAGCTAACTTAGGTGAAATGGATCATATATGAGCTAACTAAGTTGAAATGGGTTGTTTATGAGCTAACTTAGTTGAAATGGATCATTTATGAGCTAACTTAGTTGAAATGGGTCGTTTATGAGCTAACTAAGGTGAAGGGCATCGTTTTTGAGCTAAGTAAGGTGAAATGGGTCATTTTGGAGCTAACCTAGTTGAAATGGATCGTTTTTTAGCTAACTTAGTTGAAATGGATCGTTTTTGAGGTAACTAAGGTGAAATGGATCGTTTTTTAGCTCACTTAGGTCAAATGGATCGTTTTTGAGCTAACTTAGTTGAAATGGATCGTTTTTAGCTAACTTTGTTGAAATGGATCATTTTTTAGCTAATTTAGTTGAAATGGATCGTTTTTTAGCTAACTTAGGTGAAATGGATCATTTAAGAGCTAATTTAGGTGAAATGGATCGTTTTTTTGCTCACTTAGGTCAAATGGATCGTTTATGATCTAAATTAGTTGAAATGGATCGTTTATGAGATAACCTAGGTAAGATGGGTCATTTTGGAGTTAACGTAGGTGAAATGGGCCATTTTAAAGCTAACGTAGGTAAAATGGATCATTTAGGAGCTAATCTAGGTAAAATGGGTCATTTTTGAGCTAACTTGGATGAACTTGATCATTTATAAGCTAACCTAGGTAAAATGGGTCATTTTGGAGGAAAATAAGGTAACTCTAGGTCATTATGGTAAGCATATTGGAGGAAATAAAGCTAAGTCTAGGTCTTTATGCATTTGTTAAGCAAAACACTAGAGAAACTTACCGTGATCAGGGAGGTGTAGGAGCGGGGTGGCTAGTGCCGCTACCTATAGAAGGATCGTGCGATGCGTTTCTGGAGTTAAGCTGCAACAAAGATCATTTCCAATGTCTCGTTAGCATTACGACACTCAAATGTTGAGACTACCAACTAATGTCCATTCAAACTAAACTCACCGTGCTCCCAGGAGCAATCACTGGCATCGGCGGAGCGGGCTGACCGGACTTCTCGCACACAGACTGCACATTTGGTTTTCAGAACAGAGTCATACTAGTTAGTAATGAGACTCAAATGTTAAGACTAGCAAGTAATCTGCAGAAGAAACTTACCACAAGGAGCTCGTACATGGCCCTTGCCTGCATGTCATTCCGTGCCCTCTCCTCCTCCATCATCTTTCTCGTCCTCTCCTCCATCTCCCGCTGCCTCTCCGCCGCCTCCGCCAGAAGTTTCTCCGTTCTATCTCTCTCAGTCTGTATAGCAGCCTGCAACACCACTCACATGACCATTTGTAATCATTGATGGAAGCACACACAATGTAATGGAGAAAGATAACTGAGTACGTATCACTAACCTTGATGACGAGTTGCACTGGCCGTTCACGAGGCCTTATCTCAGGAGCGGAGCTCGACTGGCGCGCCTTGATCTCCGGGAGAGTGCTAGGACAACGGATAAGTCCATCTCCAATGGCTATGGAGCCATGGGACCTCCCGCCACCAGATATCATCACCAGCTCTGGATCAATGGGACCCTGGCTCGGGTTAAAGTCCTCCCCTTTCCTCGCCTTCCCCTCATCTCTATATCTCACGAGCTTGTTGTGGGAGGAGATGTTGGTGAAGTTGTTTGCATCATCGAGGTCAGACTAAGAGAAAGCCTTGACTTTCTTGTAAGAGCCAGTGTGGGCCATGGCATACAGGTCGTACACCTCTGGCACCTTATCCGCCTTATTGTGGCGTGCCTGAAAGAGAGAAACAATGAAAATTAGTAATTAAAGGGCTCAAGCTAGCATGATGAATGAATTGCATGAATCATGAAGCAAACCACATACCCAGTTGCGCCCGAACTGATATAAGTTGGAGCTGCCTTGATGGTGTGGCACACCTTCCATTTGGGCACGTTTGTCCTTGGCCTGGTTGTGGAGGGCTAGCCATTCTTGTGAGCACCACTCATCGACCAACACCTCCCAA
>NC_057808.1:144267011-144268081 GCF_018294505.1 Triticum aestivum | reverse complement strand
ACGAAGTGAGTAACGGGCGGGGGGTACCTGCCGTTAGGCAAGTGCCCTCTTTGCCGTCCGCCAGCCTTTGCCGTCCGCCTTTCTGCTAGCGGACGGCAAAGAGGTGGGCCGTTAGGATTTTTTCAAACGAGCGGGGGGTGGGGGCCACCACACTCTTTGCCGTCCGCCAGCGGATGGCAAAGATTCTTTGCCGTCCGCTGGCAGACGGCAAAGAGCTGGTAGATGGCAAAGAGCTTCTTTGCCGTCAGCCTTTTCTTTGCCGTCTGTTTATGTGTAGCTGATGGCAAAGAGCTTCTTTGCCGTCAGCTAGCGGACGGCAAAGAGCTGGCAGATGGCAAATTAGCTGATTCCAGTAGTGATAGACTAGTACAAATATTTTTATAGTAGAGTTGAACTAGTTCTATCAGCTTGTTGAAATAATTTTACACTAGAGTTGAACTAGCTCTATAGCCTAGTATAAATAATTTTACACTAGAGTTGAACTAGCTCTATAGCCTAGTACAAATAATTTTATAGTAGAGTTGACCTAGCTTTATAAGCTTGTAAAAATAATTTCACACTAGAGTTGAACAAGCTCTATAAGCTAGTTCAAATAATTTTAAACTATAGATGAACTAGCTCTACAAGCTTGTACAAATAATTTTACACTAGAGTTGAACTAGCTCTATAGCCTAGTACAAATAATTTTACACTAGAGTTGAACTAGCTCTATAGCCTAGTACAAATATTTTTACACTAGAGTTTAACTAGCACCATAAGCTAGTTAAAATAATTTTACCCTACATTCGAACTAGCTCTATAGCCTAGTACAAATAATTTTACACTAGAGTTGAACTTGCTCTATAAGCTAGTTCAAATAATTTTACTCTAGAGTTGGATTAGCTCTATAGCCTAGTACAAATAATTTTACACTATAGCTGAACAAGCTCTATAAGCTAGTTCAAATAATTTTACACTAGAGTGGAACTACCTCTATAGCTTAGTACAAATATTTTTACACTAGAGTTGAACTAGCTCTATAAGCTTGTTAAAATAATTTTACCCTAGATTCGAACTAGCTCTATAGCCTA
>NC_057808.1:144266369-144267001 GCF_018294505.1 Triticum aestivum | reverse complement strand
TATAGCCTAGTACAAATAATTGTACACTATAGCTGAACAAGCTCTATAAGCTAGTTCAAATAATTTTACACTAGAGTGGAACTACCTCTATAGCTTAGTACAAATATTTTTACACTAGAGTTGAACTAGCTCTATAAGCTTGTTAAAATAATTTTACCCTAGATTAGAACTAGCTCTATAGCCTAGTACAAATAATTTTACACTAGAGTGGAACTTGCTCTATAAGCTAGTTCAAATAATTTTACTCTAGAGTTGAACTAGCTCTATAGCCTAGTACAAATAATTATGCACTAGAGATGAACTAGCTCTATAGACTAGTACAAATATTTTTACACTAGAGTTGAACTAGCTCTATCAGCTTGTTGAAATAATTTTACACTAGAGTTGAACTAGCTCTATAGCCTAGTATAAATTATTTTACACTAGAGTTGAACTGGGTCTATAGCCTAGTACAAATATTTTTACACTAGAGTTTAACTAGCACCATAAGCTAGTTAAAATAATTTTACCCTAGATTCGAACTAGCTCTATAGCCTAGTACAAATAATTTTACACTAGAGTTGAACTGGCTCTATAGCCTAGTACAAATATTTTTACACTAGAGTTTAACTAGCACCATAAGCTAGTTAAAA
>NC_057808.1:144264557-144266359 GCF_018294505.1 Triticum aestivum | reverse complement strand
CCTAGATTCGAACTAGCTCTATAGCCTAGTACAAATAATTTTACACTAGAGTTGAACTTGCTCTATAAGCTAGTTCAAATAATTTTACTCTAGAGTTGGACTAGCTCTATAGCCTAGTACAAATAATTTTACACTATAGCTGAACAAGCTCTATAAGCTAGTTCAAATAATTTTACACTAGAGTGGAACTACCTCTATAGCTTAGTACAAATATTTTTACACTAGAGTTGAACTAGCTCTATAAGCTTGTTAAAATAATTTTACCCTAGATTCGAACTAGCTCTATAGCCTAGTACAAATAATTTTACACTAGAGTGGAACTTGCTCTATAAGCAAGTTCAAATAATTTTACTCTAGAGTTGAACTAGCTCTATAGCCTAGTACAAATAATTATACACTAGAGATGAACTAGCTCTATAGACTAGTACAACTATTTTTACACTAGAGTTGAACTAGCTCTATCAGCTTGTTGAAATAATTTTACACTAGAGTTGAACTAGCTCTATAGCCTAGTATAAATTATTTTACACTAGAGTTGAACTGGCTCTATAGCCTAGTACAAATATTTTTACACTAGAGTTTAACTAGCACCATAAGCTAGTTAAAATAATTTTACCCTAGATTCGAACTAGCTCTATAGCCTAGTACAAATAATTTTACACTAGAGTTGAACTAGCTCTATAGCCTAGTACAAATAATTTTACACTAGAGTTAAACTTGCTCTATAAGCTAGTTCAAATAATTTTACTCTAGAGTTGGACTAGCTCTATAGCCTAGTACAAATAATTTTACACTATAGCTGAACTAGCTCTATAAGCTAGTTTAAATAATTTTACACTAGAGTTAAACTAGCTCTATTGCCTAGTACAAATAATTTTATACTAGAGTTGAACTAGCTCTATAAGCTAGTTCAAATAATTTTACACTAGAGTTAAACTAGCTCTATAGCCTAGTACAAATAATTGTACACTAGAGTTGAACTAGCTATATAAGCTAGTTCAACTACATTTACAGTAGAGTTGAAGTCGCTCTATAGCCTAGTACAAATATTTTTACACTAGAGTTGAACTAGCTCTATAAGCTTGTACAAATAATTTTACACAAGTGTTGAACTAGCTCTATAGCCTAGTACAAATTTTTTTGCAATACAGTTGAACTAGCTCTAAAAGCTAGTTCAAATAATTTTACAGTAGAGTTGAACTAGCTCTACAGCCTAGTACAAATAATTTTACACTAGAGTTAAACTAGCTCTATAGCCTAGTACAAATAATATTACACTAGAGTTGAACTAGCTTTATAAGCTAGTTGAAATAATTTAACACTAGAGTGGAACTAGCTCTATAGCTTAGTACAAATATTTTTACACTAGAGTTGAACTCGCTCTATAAGCTAGTTCAAATAATTTTACACTAGAGTTGAAGTAGCCCTATAGCCTAGTACAAATAATTTTATACTAGATTTCAACTAGCTCTATAAGCTAGTTCAAATAATTTTACACTAGAGTTGAACTAGCTCTATAACCTAGTACAAATAATTTTACACTAGAGTTATACTAGCTCTATAGCCTAGTACAAATAATTTTACACTAGAGTTGGAATAGCTCTATAGCCTAGTACAAATAGTTTTACACTAGAGTTGAACTAGCTCTATCAGCTTGTTGAAATAATTTTACACTAGAGTTGAACTAGCTCTATAGCCTAGTATAAATTATTTTACACTAGAGTTGAACTGGCTCTATAGCCTAGTACAAATATTTTTACACTAGAGTTTAACTAGAACCATAAGCTAGTTAAAATAATTTT
>NC_057808.1:144263126-144264300 GCF_018294505.1 Triticum aestivum | reverse complement strand
ATTTTACACTAGAGTTGAACTGGCTCTATAGCCTAGTACAAATATTTTTACACTAGAGTTTAACTAGCACCATAAGCTAGTTAAAATAATTTTACCCTAGATTCGAACTAGCTCTATAGCCTAGTACAAATAATTTTACACTAGAGTTGAACTTGCTCTATAAGCTAGTTCAAATAATTTTACTCTAGAGTTGGACTAGCTCTATAGCCTAGTACAAATAATTTTACACTATAGCTGAACTAGCTCTATAAGCTAGTTTAAATAATTTTACACTAGAGTTAAACTAGCTCTATTGCCTAGTACAAATAATTTTATACTAGAGTTGAACTAGCTCTATAAGCTAGTTCAAATAATTTTACACTAGAGTTGAACTAGCTCTATAGCCTAGTACAAATAATTTTACACTAGAGTTGAACTAGCTATATAGCCTAGTACAAATAATTGCACACTAGAGTTGAACTAGCTCTATAAGCTTGTAGAAATAATTTTGCACTAGAGTTGAACTAGCTCTATAAGCTAGTTCAACTACATTTACAGTAGAGTTGAACTCGCTCTATAGCCTAGTACAAATATTTTTACACTAGAGTTGACCTAGCTCTATAAGCTTGTACAAATAATTTTACACAAGTGTTGAACTAGCTCTATAGCCTAGTACAAATGTTTTTGCAATAGAGTTGAACTAGCTCTAAAAGCTAGTTCAAATAATTTTACAGTAGAGTTGAACTAGCTCTACAGCCTAGTACAAATAATTTTACACTAGATTTAAACTAGCTCTATAGCCTAGTACAAATAATTTTACACTAGAGTTGAACTAGCTCTATAAGCTAGTTCAAATAATTTAACACTAGAGTGGAACTAGCTCTATAGCTTAGTACAAATATTTTTACACTAGAGTTGAACTAGCTCTATAAGCTTGTAAAAATAATTTCACACTAGAGTTGAACTCGCTCTATAAGCTAGTTCAAATAATTTTACACTAGAGTTGAAGTAGCCCTATAGCCTAGTACAAATAATTTTATACTAGATTTCCACTAGCTCTATAAGCTAGTTCAAATAATTTTACACTAGAGTTGAACTAGCTCTATAGCCTAGTACAAATAATTTTACACTAGAGTTATACTAGCTCTATAGCCTAGTACAAATAATTTTACACTAGAGTTGAACTAGCTCTATA
>NC_057808.1:144261404-144262814 GCF_018294505.1 Triticum aestivum | reverse complement strand
CCTAGTACAAATAATTTTACACTAGAGTTGAACTGGCTCTATAGCCTAGTACAAATATTTTTACACTAGAGTTTAACTAGCACCATAAGCTAGTTAAAATAATTTTACCCTAGATTCGAACTAGCTCTATAGCCTAGTACAAATAAATTTACACTAGAGTTGAACTTGCTCTATAAGCTAGTTCAAATAATTTTACTCTAGAGTTGGACTAGCTCTATAGCCTAGTACAAATAATTTTACACTATAGCTGAACTAGCTCTATAAGCTAGTTTAAATAATTTTACACTAGAGTTAAACTAGCTCTATTGCCTAGTACAAATAATTTTATACTAGAGTTGAACTAGCTCTATAAGCTAGTTCAAATAATTTTACAGTAGAGTTGAACTAGCTCTATTGCCTAGTACAAATAATTTTACACTAGAGTTGAACTAGCTATATAGCCTAGTACAAATAATTGCACACTAGAGTTGAACTAGCTCTATAAGCTTGTAGAAATAATTTTGCACTAGAGTTGAACTAGCTCTATAAGCTAGTTCAACTACATTTACAGTAGAGTTGAACTCGCTCTATAGCCTAGTACAAATATTTTTACACTAGAGTTGAACTAGCTCTATAAGCTTGTACAAATAATTTTACCCAAGTGTTGAACTAGCTCTATAGCCTAGTACAAAATTTTTTGCAATAGAGTTGAACTAGCTGTAAAAGCTAGTTCAAATAATTTTACAGTAGAGTTGAACTAGCTCTACAGCCTAGTACAAATAATTTTACACTAGAGTTAAACTAGCTCTATAGCCTAGTACAAATAATTTTCCACTAGAGTTGAACTAGCTCTATAAGCTAGTTCAAATAATTTAACACTAGAGTGGAACTAGCTCTATAGCTTAGTACAAATATTTTTACACTACAGTTGAACTAGCTCTATAAGCTTGTAAAAATAATTTCACACTAGAGTTGAACTCGCTCTATAAGCTAGTTCAAATAATTTTACACTAGAGTTGAAGTAGCCCTATAGCCTAGTACAAATAATTTTATACTAGATTTCAACTAGCTCTATAAGCTAGTTCAAATAATTTTACACTATGGTTGAACTAGCTCTATAGCCTAGTACAAATAATTTTACACTAGAGTTATACTAGCTCTATAGCCTAGTACAAATAATTTTACACTAGAGTTGAACTAGCTCTATAGCCTAGTACAAATAATTTTACACTAGAGTTGAACTGGCTCTATAGCCTAGTACAAATATTTTTACACTAGAGTTTAACTAGCACCATAAGCTAGTTAAAATAATTTTACCCTAGATTCGAACTAGCTCTATAGCCTAGTACAAATAAATTTACACTAGAGTTGAACTTGCTCTATAAGCTAGTTCAAATAATTTTACTCTAGAGTTGGACTAGCTCTATAGCC
>NC_057808.1:144258584-144261394 GCF_018294505.1 Triticum aestivum | reverse complement strand
AATAATTTTACACTAGAGTTGAACTAGCTCTATAGCCTAGTACAAATAATTTTACACTAGAGTTGAACTGGCTCTATAGCCTAGTACAAATATTTTTACACTAGAGTTTAACTAGCACCATAAGCTAGTTAAAATAATTTTACCCTAGATTCGAACTAGCTCTATAGCCTAGTACAAATAATTTTACACTAGAGTTGAACTTGCTCTATAAGCTAGTTCAAATAATTTTACTCTAGAGTTGGACTAGCTCTATAGCCTAGTACAAATAATTTTACACTATAGCTGAACTAGCTCTATAAGCTAGTTCAAATAATTTTACACTAGAGTGGAACTAGCTCTATAGCTTAGTACAAATATTTTTACACTAGATTTTAACTAGCTCTATAAGCTTGTAAAAAATAATTTTACACTAGAGTTGAACTAGCTCTATAGCCTAGTATAAATATTTTTACACTAGAGTTGAACTAGCTCTATTGCCTAGTACAAATAATTTTACAATAGAGTTGACCTAGCTTTATAAGCTTGTAAAAATAATTTCACACTAGAGTTTAACTCGCTCTATAGCCTAGTACAAATAATTTTAAACTAGAGATGAACTAGCTCTATAAGCTTGTACAAATAATTTTACACTAGAGTTGAACTAGCTCTATAGCCTAGTACAAATAATTTTACACTAGAGTTGAACTCGCTCTATAGCCTAGTACAAATATTTTTACACTAGAGTTTAACTAGCACCATAAGCTAGTTAAAATAATTTTACCCTAGATTCGAACTAGCTCTATAGCCTAGTACAAATAATTTTACACTAGAGTTGAACTTGCTCTATAAGCTAGTTCAAATAATTTTACTCTAGAGTTGCACTAGCTCTATAGGCTAGTACAAATAATTTTATACTAGAGTTGAACTAGCTCTATAGCCTAGTAAAAATAATTTTACACTACAGTTGAACTAGCTCTATAGCCTGGTACAAATAATTGCACACTAGAGTTGAACTAGCTCTATAAGCTTGTACAAATAATTTTGCACTAGAGTTGAACTAGCTCTATAAGCTAGTTCAACTACATTTACAGTAGAGTTGAACTCGCTCTATAGCCTAGTACAAATATTTTTACACTAGAGTTGAACTAGCTCTATAAGCTTGTACAAATAATTTTACACAAGTGTTGAACTAGCTCTATAGCCTAGTACAAATAATTTTACACTAGAGTTAAACTAGCTCTATTGCCTAGTACAAATAATTTTATACTAGAGGTTAACTAGCTCTATAAGCTAGTTCAAATAATTTTACACTAGAGTTGAACTAGCTCCATAGCCTAGTACAAATAATTTTACACTAGAGTTGAACTAGCTCTATAGCCTAGGACAAATAATTGCACACTAGAGTTGAACTAGCTCTATAAGCTTGTACAAATAATTTTGCACTAGAGTTGAACTAGCTCTATAAGCTAGTTCAACTACATTTACAGTAGAGTTGAACTCGCTCTATAGCCTAGTACAAATATTTTTACACTAGAGTTGAACTAGCTCTATAAGCTTGTACAAATAATTTTACACAAGTGTTGAACTAGCTCTATAGCCTAGTACAAATAATTTTACACTAGAGTTAAACTAGCTCTATAGCCTAGTACAAATAATTTTACACTAGAGTTGAACTTGCTCTATAAGCTAGTTCAAATAATTTAACACTAGAGTGGAACTAGCTCTATAGCTTAGTACAAATATTTTTACACTAGAGTTGAACTAGCTCTATAAGCTTGTAAAAATAATTTCACACTAGAGTTGAACTCGCTCTATAAGCTAGTTCAAATAATTTTACACTAGGGTTAAACTAGCTCTATAGCCTAGTACAAATAATTTTAAACTAGAGATGAACTAGCTCTATGAGCTTGTACGAATAATTTTACACAAGTGTTGAACTAGCTCTATAGCCTAGTACAAATAATTTACAGTAGAGTTGAACTGTCTCTGTAGCCTAGTACAAATAATTTTACACTAGAGTTAAACTAGCTCTATAGCCTAGTACAAATAATTTTACACTAGAGTTGAACTAGCTCTATAAGCTAGTTCAAATAATTTTACACTAGAGTGGAACTAGCTCTATAGCTTAGTACAAATATTTTTACACTAGAGTTGAACTAGCTCTATAAGCTTGTAAAAAAAATTTCACACTACAGTTGAACTCGCTCTATAAGCTAGTTCTAATAATTTTACACTAGAGTTGAACTAGCAATATAGCCTAGTACAAATATTTTTACACTAGAGTTTAACTAGCACTATAAGCTAGTTAAAATAATTTTACCCTAGATTCGAACTAGCTCTATAGCCTAGTACAAATAATTTTACACTAGAGTTGAACTTGCTCTATAAGCTAGTTCGAATAATTTTACTCTAGAGTTGAACTAGCTCTATAGCCTAGTACAAATAGTTTTACACTAGAGTTGAACTTGCTCTATAAGCTAGTTCAAATAATTTTAAACTAGAGATGAACTAGCTCTATAAGCTTGTAAAAATAATTTCACACTAGAGTTGAACTCGCTCTATAAGCTAGTTCAAATAATTTTAAACTAGAGATGAACTAGCTCTATAAGCTTGTACAAATAATTTTACACTAGAGTTGAACTAGCTCTATAGCCTAGTACAAATAATTTTACACTAGAGTTGCACTAGCTCTATAGCCTAGTACAAATATTTTTACACTAGAGTTTAACTAGCACTATAAGCTAGTTAAAATAATTTTACCCTAGATTCGAACTAGCTCTATAGCCTAGTACAAATAATTTTACACTAGAGTTGAACTTGCTCTATAAGCT
>NC_057808.1:144257345-144258574 GCF_018294505.1 Triticum aestivum | reverse complement strand
CTAGCTCTATAAGCTTGTAAAAATAATTTCACACTAGAGTTGAACTCGCTCTATAAGCTAGTTCAAATAATTTTAAACTAGAGATGAACTAGCTCTATAAGCTTGTACAAATAATTTTAAACTAGAGTTGAACTAGCTCTATAGCCTTGTACAAATAATTTTACACTAGAGTTGCACTAGCTCTATAGCCTAGTACAAATATTTTTACACTAGAGTTTAACTAGCACTATAAGCTAGTTAAAATAATTTTACCCTAGATTCGAACTAGCTCTATAGCCTAGTACAAATAATTTTACACTAGAGTTGAACTTGCTCTATAAGCTAGTTCAAATATATTACTCTAGAGTTGAACTAGCTCTAGAGCCTAGTACAAATAATTTTACACTAGAGTTGAACTTGCTCTATAAGCTAGTTCAAATAATTTTACTCTAGAGTTGAACTAGCTCTATAGCCTAGTACAAATAATTTTACACAAGTGTTGAACTAGCTCTATAGCCTAGTACAAATAATTTTACACTAGAGTTAAACTAGCTCTATTGCCTAGTACAAATAATTTTATACTAGAGGTTAACTAGCTCTATAAGCTAGTTCAAATAATTTTACACTAGAGTTGAACTAGCTCCATAGCCTTTTACAAATAATTTTACACTAGAGTTGAACTAGCTCTATAGCCTAGTACAAATAATTGCACACTAGAGTTGAACTAGCTCTATAAACTTGTACAAATAATTTTGCACTAGAGTTGAACTAGCTCTATAAGCTAGTTCAACTACATTTACAGTAGAGTTGAACTCGCTCTATAGCCTAGTACAAATATTTTTACACTAGAGTTGAACTAGCTCTATAAGCTTGTACAAATAATTTTACACAAGTGTTGAACTAGCTGTATAGCCTAGTACAAATAATTTTACACTAGAGTTAAACTAGCTCTATAGCCTAGTACAAATAATTTTACACTAGAGTTGAACTTGCTCTATAAGCTAGTTCAAATAATTTAACACTAGAGTGGAACTAGCTCTATAGCTTAGTACAAATATTTTTACACTAGAGTTGAACTAGCTCTATAAGCTTGTAAAAATAATTTCACACTAGAGTTGAACTCGCTCTATAAGCTAGTTCAAATAAATTTACACTAGGGTTAAACTAGCTCTATAGCCTAATACAAATAATTTTAAACTAGAGATGAACTAGCTCTATGAGCTTGTACGAATAATTTTACACAAGTGTTG
>NC_057808.1:144253340-144254671 GCF_018294505.1 Triticum aestivum | reverse complement strand
ACAAATAATTGCACACTAGAGTTGAACTAGCTCTATAAGCTTGTACAAATAATTTTGCACTAGAGTTGAACTAGCTCTATAAGCTAGTTCAACTACATTTACAGTAGAGTTGAACTCGCTCTATAGCCTAGTACAAATATTTTTACACTAGAGTTGAACTAGCTCTATAAGCTTGTACAAATAATTTTACACAAGTGTTGAACTAGCTCTATAGCCTAGTACAAATAATTTTACACTAGAGTTAAACTAGCTCTATAGCCTAGTACAAATAATTTTACACTAGAGTTGAACTTGCTCTATAAGCTAGTTCAAATAATTTAACACTAGAGTGGAACTAGCTCTATAGCTTAGTACAAATATTTTTACACTATAGTTGAACTAGCTCTATAAGCTTTTAAAAATAATTTCACACTAGAGTTGAACTCGCTCTATAAGCTAGTTCAAATAATTTTACACTAGGGTTAAACTAGCTCTATAGCCTAGTACAAATAATTTTAAACTAGAGATGAACTAGCTCTATGAGCTTGTACGAATAATTTTACAGAAGTGTTGAACTAGCTCTATAGCCTAGTACAAATAATTTACAGTAGAGTTGAACTGTCTCTGTAGCCTAGTACAAATAATTTTACACTAGAGTTAAACTAGCTCTATAGCTTAGTACAAATAATTTTACACTAGAGTTGAACTAGCTCTATAAGCTAGTTCAAATAATTTTACACTAGAGTGGAACTAGCTCTATAGCTTAGTACAAATATTTTTACACTAGAGTTGAACTAGCTCTATAAGCTTGTAAAAAAAATTTCACACTATAGTTGAACTCGCTCTATAAGCTAGTTCAAATAATTTTACACTAGAGTTGAACTAGCAATATAGCCTAGTACAAATATTTTTACACTAGAGTTTAACTAGCACTATAAGCTAGTTAAAATAATTTTACCCTAGATTCGAACTAGCTCTATAGCCTAGTACAAATAATTTTACACTAGAGTGGAACTTGCTCTATAAGCTAGTTCGAATAATTTTACTCTAGAGTTGAACTAGCTCTATAGCCTAGTACAAATAGTTTTACACTAGAGTTGAACTTGCTCTATAAGCTAGTTCAAATAGTTTTAAACTAGAGATGAACTAGCTCTATAAGCTTGTAAAAATAATTTCACACTAGAGTTGAACTAGCTCTATAGCCTAGTACAAATAATTTCACACTAGAGTTGAACTTGCTCTATAAGCTAGTTCAAATAATTTTAAACTAGAGATGAACTAGCTCTATATGCTTGTACAAATAATTTTACACTAGAGTTGAACTAGCTCTATAGCCTAGTACAAATAATTTT
>NC_057808.1:144252314-144253146 GCF_018294505.1 Triticum aestivum | reverse complement strand
CTAGCTCTATAAGCTTGTAAAAATAATTTCACACTAGAGTTGAACTCGCTCTATAAGCTAGTTCAAATAATTTTAAACTAGAGATGAACTAGCTCTATAAGCTTGTACAAATAATTTTAAACTAGAGTTGAACTAGCTCTATAGCCTTGTACAAATAATTTTACACTAGAGTTGCACTAGCTCTATAGCCTAGTACAAATATTTTTACACTAGAGTTTAACTAGCACTATAAGCTAGTTAAAATAATTTTACCCTAGATTCGAACTAGCTCTATAGCCTAGTACAAATAATTTTACACTAGAGTTGAACTTGCTCTATAAGCTAGTTCAAATATATTACTCTAGAGTTGAACTAGCTCTAGAGCCTAGTACAAATAATTTTACACTAGAGTTGAACTTGCTCTATAAGCTAGTTCAAATAATTTTACTCTAGAGTTGAACTAGCTCTATAGCCTAGTACAAATAATTTTACACTATAGCTGAACTAGCTCTATAAGCTAGTTCAAATAATTTTACACTAGAGTTGAACTAGCTCTATAGCCTAGTACAAATAATTTTATACTAGAGTTGAACTAGCTCTATAAGCTAGTTCAAATAATTTTACACTAGAGTTGAACTAGCTCTATAGCCTAGTACAAATAATTTTACACTAGAGTTTAACTTGCTCTATAAGCTAGTTAAAATAATTTTACCCTAGATTCGAACTAGCTCTATAGCCTAGTACAAATAATTTTACACTAGAGTTGAACTTGCTCTATAAGCTAGTTAACATAATTTTACTCTAGAGTTGCACTAGCTCTATAGCCTAGTACAAATAATTTTACACTATAGCT
>NC_057808.1:144248350-144252276 GCF_018294505.1 Triticum aestivum | reverse complement strand
TATTGCCTAGTACAAATAATTTTATACTAGAGTTGAACTAGCTCTATAAGCTAGTTCAAATAATTTTACACTAGAGTTGAACTAGCTCTATAGCCTAGTACAAATAATTTTACACTAGATTTGAACTAGCTCTATAGCCTAGTACAAATAATTGCACACTAGAGTTGAACTAGCTCTATAAGCTTGTACAAATAATTTTGCACTAGAGTTGAACTAGCTCGATAAGCTAGTTCAACTACATTTACAGTAGAGTTGAACTCGCACTATAGCCTAGTACAAATATTTTTACACTAGAGTTGAACTAGCTCTATAAGCTTGGACGAATAATTTTACACAAGTGTTGAACTAGCTCTATAGCCTAGTACAAATAATTTTACACTAGAGTTAAACTAGCTCTATTGCCTAGTACAAATAATTTTATACTAGAGTTGAACTAGCTCTATAAGCTAGTTCAAATAATTTTAGACTAGAGTTGATCTAGCTCCATAGCCTAGTACAAATAATTTTACACTAGAGTTGAACTAGCTCTATAGCCTAGTACAAATAATTGCACACTAGAGTTGAACTAGCTCTATAAGCTTGTACAAATAATTTTGCACTAGAGTTGAACTAGCTCTATAAGCTAGTTCAACTACATTTAAAGTAGAGTTGAACTCGCTCTATAGCCTAGTACAAATATTTTTACACTAGAGTTGAACTAGCTCTATAAGCTTGTACAAATAATTTTACACAAGTGTTGAACTAGCTTTATAGCCTAGTACAAATAATTTTACACTAGAGTTAAACTAGCTCTATAGCCTAGTACAAATAATTTTACACTAGAGTTGAACTTGCTCTATAAGCTAGTTCAAATAATTTAACACTAGAGTGGAACTAGCTCTATAGCTTAGTACAAATATTTTTACACTAGAGTTGAACTAGCTCTATAAGCTTGTAAAAATAATTTCACACTAGAGTTGAACTCGCTCTATAAGCTAGTTCAAATAATTTTACACTAGGGTTAAACTAGCTCTATATCCTAGTACAAATAATTTTAAACTAGAGATTAACTAGCTCTATGAGCTTGTACGAATAATTTTACACAAGTGTTGAACTAGCTCTATAGCCTAGTACAAATTTTTTCCAATAGAGTTGAACTAGCTCTAAAAGCTAGTTCAAATAATTTACAGTAGAGTTGAACTGTCTCTATAGCCTAGTACAAATAATTTTACACTAGAGTTAAACTAGCTCTATAGCCTAGTACAAATAATTTTACACTAGAGTTGAACTAGCTCTATAAGCTAGTTCAAATAATTTTACACTAGAGTGGAACTAGCTCTATAGCTTAGTACAAATATTTTTACACTAGAGTTGAACTAGCTCTATAAGCTTGTAAAAATAATTTCACACTAGAGTTGAACTCGCTCTATAAGCTAGTTCAAATAATTTTACACTAGAGTTGAACTAGCAATATAGCCTAGTACAAATATTTTTACACTAGAGTTTAACTAGCACTATAAGCTAGTTAAAATAATTTTACCCTAGATTCGAACTAGCTCTATAGCCTAGTACAAATAATTTTACACTAGAGTTGAACTAGCTCTATAGCCTAGTACAAATATTTTTACACTAGAGTTTAACTAGCACCATAAGCTAGTTAAAATAATTTTACCCTACATTCGAACTAGCTCTATAGCCTAGTACAAATAATTTTACACTAGAGTTGAAATTGCTCTATAAGCTAGTTCAAATAATTTTACTCTAGAGTTGGACTAGCTCTATAGCCTAGTACAAATAATTGTACACTATAGCTGAACAAGCTCTATAAGCTAGTTCAAATAATTTTACACTAGAGTGGAACTACCTCTATAGCTTAGTACAAATATTTTTACACTAGAGTTGAACTAGCTCTATAAGCTTGTTAAAATAATTTTACCCTAGATTAGAACTAGCTCTATAGCCTAGTACAAATAATTTTACACTAGAGTGGAACTTGCTCTATAAGCTAGTTCAAATAATTTTACTCTAGAGTTGAACTAGCTCTATAGCCTAGTACAAATAATTATGCACTAGAGATGAACTAGCTCTATAGACTAGTACAAATATTTTTACACTAGAGTTGAACTAGCTCTATCAGCTTGTTGAAATAATTTTACACTAGAGTTGAACTAGCTCTATAGCCTAGTATAAATTATTTTACACTAGAGTTGAACTGGGTCTATAGCCTAGTACAAATATTTTTACACTAGAGTTTAACTAGCACCATAAGCTAGTTAAAATAATTTTACCCTAGATTCGAACTAGCTCTATAGCCTAGTACAAATAATTTTACACTAGAGTTGAACTGGCTCTATAGCCTAGTACAAATATTTTTACACTAGAGTTTAACTAGCACCATAAGCTAGTTAAAACAATTTTACCCTAGATTCGAACTAGCTCTATAGCCTAGTACAAATAATTTTACACTAGAGTTGAACTTGCTATATAAGCTAGTTCAAATAATTTTACTCTAGAGTTGGACTAGCTCTATAGCCTAGTACAAATAATTTTACACTAGAGTTAAACTAGCTCTATTGCCTAGTACAAATAATTTTATACTAGAGTTGAACTAGCTCTATAAGCTAGTTCAAATAATTTTACACTAGAGTTGAACTAGCTCTATAGCCTAGTACAAATAGTTGTACACTAGAGTTGAACTAGCTATATAGCCTAGTACAAATATTTGCACACTAGAGTTGAACTAGCTCTATAAGCTTGTAGAAATAATTTTGCACTAGAGTTGAACTAGCTCTATAAGCTAGTTCAACTACATTTACAGTAGAGTTGAACTCGCTCTATAGCCTAGTACAAATATTTTTACACTAGAGTTGAACTAGCTCTATAAGCTTGTACAAATAATTTTACACAAGTGTTGAACTAGCTCTATAGCCTAGTACAAATTTTTTTGCAATAGAGTTGAACTAGCTCTAAAAGCTAGTTCAAATAATTTTACAGTAGAGTTGAACTAGCTCTACAGCCTAGTACAAATAATTTTACACTAGAGTTAAACTAGCTCTATAGCCTAGTACAAATAATATTACACTAGAGTTGAACTAGCTCTATAAGCTAGTTCAAATAATTTAACACTAGAGTGGAACTAGCTCTATAGCTTAGTACAAATATTTTTACACTAGAGTTGAACTAGCTCTATAAGCTTGTAAAAATAATTTCACACTAGAGTTGAACTCGCTCTATAAGCTAGTTCAAATAATTTTACACTAGAGTTGAAGTAGTCCTATAGCCTAGTACAAATAATTTTATACTAGATTTCAACTAGCTCTATAAGCTAGTTCAAATAATTTTACACTAGAGTTGAACTAGCTCTATAACCTAGTACAAATAATTTTACACTAGAGTTATACTAGCTCTATAGCCTAGTACAAATAATTTTACACTAGAGTTGGACTAGCTCTATAGCCTAGTACAAATATTTTTACACTAGAGTTGAACTAGCTCTATCAGCTTGTTGAAATAATTTTACACTAGAGTTGAACCAGCTCTATAGCCTAGTATAAATTATTTTACACTAGAGTTGAACTGGCTCTATAGCCTAGTACAAATATTTTTACACTAGAGTTTAACTAGCACCATAAGCTAGTTAAAATAATTTTACACTAGATTCGAACTAGGTCTATAGCCTAGTACAAATAATTTTACACTAGAGTTGAACTGGCTCTATAGCCTAGTACAAATATTTTTACACTAGAGTTTAACTAGCACCATAAGCTAGTTAAAATAATTTTACCCTAGATTCGAACTAGCTCTATAGCCTAGTACAAATAATTTTACACTAGAGTTGAACTTGCTCTATAAGCTAGTTCAAATAATTTTACTCTAGAGTTGGACTAGCTCTATAGCCTAGTACAAATAATTTTACACTATAGCTGAACTAGCTCTATAAGCTAGTT
>NC_057808.1:144247283-144247787 GCF_018294505.1 Triticum aestivum | reverse complement strand
TTGCACACTAGAGTTGAACTAGCTCTATAAGCTTGTAGAAATAATTTTGCACTAGAGTTGAACTAGCTCTATAAGCTAGTTCAACTACATTTACAGTAGAGTTGAACTCGCTCTATAGCCTAGTACAAATATTTTTACACTAGAGTTGAACTAGCTCTATAAGCTTGTACAAATAATTTTACACAAGTGTTGAACTAGCTCTATAGCCTAGTATAAATGTTTTTGCAATAGAGTTGAACTAGCTCTAAAAGCTAGTTCAAATAATTTTACAGTAGAGTTGAACTAGCTCTACAGCCTACTACAAATAATTTTCCACTAGAGTTAAACTAGCTCTATAGCCTAGTACAAATAATTTTACACTAGAGTTGAACTAGCTCTATAAGCTAGTTCAAATAATTTAACACTAGAGTGGAACTAGCTCTATAGCTTAGTACAAATAATTTTACACTAGAGTTGAACTAGCTCTATAAGCTTGTAAAAATAATTTCACACTAGAGTTGAACT
>NC_057808.1:144244806-144247105 GCF_018294505.1 Triticum aestivum | reverse complement strand
CTAGTTCAAATAATTTTACACTAGAGTTGAACTAGCTCTATAGCCTAGTACAAATAATTTTACACTAGAGTTATACTAGCTCTATAGCCTAGTACAAATAATTTTACACTAGAGTTGAACTAGCTCTATAGCCTAGTACAAATAATTTTACACTAGAGTTGAACTGGCTCTATAGCCTAGTACAAATATTTTTACACTAGAGTTTAACTAGCACCATAAGCTAGTTAAAATAATTTTACCCTAGATTCGAACTAGCTCTATAGCCTAGTACAAATAAATTTACACTAGAGTTGAACTTGCTCTATAAGCTAGTTCAAATAATTTTACTCTAGAGTTGGACTAGCTCTATAGCCAAGTACAAATAATTTTACACTATAGCTGAACTAGCTCTATAAGCTAGTTCAAATAATTTTACACTAGAGTGGAACTAGCTCTATAGCTTAGTACAAATATTTTTACACTAGATTTTAACTAGCTGTATAAGCTTGTAAAAAAAATTCACTAGAGTTGAACTAGCTCTATAGACTAGTACAAATATTTTTACACTAGAGTTGAACTAGCTCTATCAGCTTGTTGAAATAATTTTACACTAGAGTTGAACTAGCTCTATAGCCTAGTATAAATATTTATACACTAGAGTTGAACTAGCTCTATAGCCTAGTACAAATAATTTTACAGTAGAGTTGACCTAGCTTTATAACCTTGTAAAAATAATTTCACACTAGAGTTTAACTCGCTCTATAGCCTAGTACAAATAATTTTAAACTAGAGATGAACTAGCTCTATAAGCTTGTACAAATAATTTTACACTAGAGTTGAACTAGCTCTATAGCCTAGTACAAATAATTTTACACTAGAGTTGAACTGGCTCTATAGCCTAGTACAAATATTTTTACACTAGAGTTTAACTAGCACCATAAGCTAGTTAAAATAATTTTACCCTAGATTCGAACTAGCTCTATAGCCTAGTACAAATAATTTTACACTACAGTTGAACTTGCTCTATAGCTAGTTCAAATAATTTTACTCTAGAGTTGCACTAGCTCTATAGGCTAGTACAAATAATTTTACACTATAGCTGAACTAGCTCTATAAGCTAGTTCAAATAATTTTACACTAGAGTTAAACTAGCTCTATTGCCTAGTACAAATAATTTTATACTAGAGTTGAACAAGCTCTATAAGCTAGTTCAAATAATTTTACACTAGAGTTGAACTAGCTCTATAGCCTAGTAAAAATAATTTTACACTAGAGTTGAACTAGCTCTATAGCCTGGTACAAATAATTGCACAATAGAGTTGAACTAGCTCTATAGGCTTGTACAAATAATTTTGCACTAGAGTTGAACTAGCTCTATAAGCTAGTTCAACTACATTTACAGTAGAGTTGAACTCGCTCTATAGCCTAGTACAAATATTTTTACACTAGAGTTGAACTAGCTCTATAAGCTTGTACAAATAATTTTACACAAGTGTTGAACTAGCTCTATAGCCTAGTACAAATAATTTTACTCTAGAGTTAAACTAGCTCTATTGCCTAGTACAAATAATTTTATACTAGAGTTGAACTAGCTCTATAAGCTAGTTCAAATAATTTTACACTAGAGTTGAACTAGCTCCATAGCCTAGTACAAATAATTTTACACTAGAGTTGAACTAGCTCTATAGCCTAGTACAAATAATTTTAAACTAGAGATGAACTAGCTCTATGAGCTTGTACGAATAGTTTTACACAAGTGTTGAACTAGCTCTATAGCCTAGTACAAATTTTTTGCAATAGAGTTGAACTATCTCTAAAAGCTAGTTCAAATAATTTACAGTAGAGTTGAACTGTCTCTGTAGCCTAGTACAAATAATTTTACACTAGAGTTAAACCAGCTCTATAGCCTAGTACAAATAATTTTACACTAGAGTTGAACTAGCTCTATAAGCTAGTTCAAATAATTTTACACTAGAGTGGAACTAGCTCTATAGCTTAGTACAAATATTTTTACACTAGAGTTGAACTAGCTCTATAAGCTTGTAAAAAAAATTCACACTACAGTTGAACTCGCTCTATAAGCTAGTTCAAATAATTTTACACTAGAGTTGAACTAGAAATATAGCCTAGTACAAATATTTTTACACTAGAGTTTAACTAGCACTATAAGCTTGTTAAAATAATTTTACGCTAGATTCGAACTAGCTCTATAGCCTGGTACAAATAATTTTACACTAGAGTGGAACTTGCTCTATAAGCTAGTCCAAATAATTTTACTCTAGAGTTGAACTAGCTCTATAGCCTAGTACAAATAGTTTTA
>NC_057808.1:144241547-144243022 GCF_018294505.1 Triticum aestivum | reverse complement strand
AAGCTAGTTCAAATAATTTTACACTAGAGTTGAACTAGCTCTATAGCCTAGTACAAATAATTTTATACTATAGTTGAACTAGCTCTATAAGCTAGTTCAAATAATTTTACACTAGAGTTGAACTAGCTCTATAGCCTAGTACAAATAATTTTACACTAGAGTTTAACTTGCTCTATAAGCTAGTTAAAATAATTTTACCCTAGATTCGAACTAGCTCTATAGCCTAGTACAAATAATTTTACACTAGAGTTGAACTTGCTATATAAGCTAGTTCAAATAATTTTACTCTAGAGTTGCACTAGCTCTATAGCCTAGTACAAATAATTTTACACTATAGCTGAACTAGCTCTATAAGCTAGTTCAAATAATTTTACACTAGAGTTAAACTAGCTGTATTGCCTAGTACAAATAATTTTATACTAGAGTTGAACTAGCTCTATAAGCTAGTTCAAATAATTTTACACTAGAGTTGAACTAGCTCTATAGCCTAGTACAAATAATTTTACACTAGATTTGAACTAGCTCTATAGCCTAGTACAAATAATTGCACACTAGAGTTGAACTAGCTCTATAAGCTTGTACAAATAATTTTGCACTAGAGTTGAACTAGCTCGATAAGCTAGTTCAACTACATTTACAGTAGAGTTGAACTCGCTCTATAGCCTAGTACAAATATTTTTACACTAGAGTTGAACTAGTTCTATAAGCTTGTACGAATAATTTTACACAAGTGTTGAACTAGCTCTATAGCCTAGTACAAATAATTTTACACTAGAGTTAAACTAGCTCTATTGCCTAGTACAAATAATTTTATACTAGAGTTGATCTAGCTCCATAGCCTAGTACAAATAATTTTACACTAGAGTTGACCTAGCTCCATAGCCTAGTACAAATAATTTTACACTAGAGTTGAACTAGCTCTATAGCCTAGTACAAATAATTGCACACTAGAGTTGAACTAGCTCTATAAGCTTGTACAAATAATTTTGCACTAGAGTTGAACTTGCTCTATAAGCTAGTTCAAATAATTTTAAACTAGAGATGAACTAGCTCTATAAGCTTGTAAAAATAATTTCACACTAGAGTTGAACTCGCTCTATAAGCTAGTTCAAATAATTTTAAACTAGAGATGAACTAGCTCTATAAGCTTGTACAAATAATTTTACACTAGAGTTGAACTAGCTCTATAGCCTAGTACAAATAATTTTACACTAGAGTTGCACTAGCTCTATAGCCTAGTACAAATATTTTTACACTAGAGTTTAACTAGCACTATAAGCTAGTTAAAATAATTTTACCCTAGATTTGAACTAGCTCTATAGCCTAGTACAAATAATTTTACACTAGAGTTGAACTTGCTCTATAAGCTAGTTCAAATATATTACTCTAGAGTTGAACTAGCTCTAGAGGCTAGTACAAATAATTTTACACTAGAGTTGAACTTGCTCTATAAGCTAGTTCAAATAATTTTACTC